>NC_137056.1:21532794-21545294 GCF_032717465.1 Coenobita brevimanus | reverse complement strand
AATTTCCCTATCGCCCTACAAGTACCTAAGACCACGCTATCGAGATCTATCTATTAGTCTATCTATCTATATATACATATATATAAATATAGATAGATAGATAGATAGACAGATAGATAGGTATTGATATACAGTATATATATATACCATACCTCTCTCTCTCTCTCTCTCTCTCCCCCTCTCTCTCTCTCTCTCTCTCTCTCTCTCTCTCTCTCTCTCTCTCTCTCTCTCTCTCTCTCTCTCTCTCTCTCTCTCTCTATATATATATATATGTATATATATATATATCTATATATATATATATATATATATATATATATATATATATACAGTAGGTACAGTTACCTCCACTTCTAACAAGTACGATGGGTGGTGTGTTTGGTGAAATGTGGCACCACTGTGTTTGTTTACATCGTAGTAATAATAAGTGAATAGGCAGACCCGGCAGAGCTTCCCTCCGCTATAGTATCTAGTACCCACAGAAACTATGTTTTATCAAGTCATACTCTGTCTGCATATACAAGTGTTTGCCACGTATGTATAGTGGAAGGTAGAAAGAAAAATAGTGATGCCATTGGTTCCCATTGTTTCTCTGACAGGAGATTACTGTGAGGACAGGCGGAAAGGAGGGGAGGGGGGAAGGATGGTGGGAGCCCATGTATCGAAACTTTGTCGTGTTTCGTTTAGAAAGATGAAGGGTGTGATTATGCAGATGTTCTGAGGTTATTACTTACTCCATATGCAATAACTTGTATTGGATGAATGTTGAAGACTTAATGTTCGTCAGACAATGTGGTGAACAAATGTAGTTATGCATAAATGTTAGAAGGTGTGATGTTCGGTGTCTCGAAACGTGGTTCACCTGACTCTAGTGAGTGTGCGACTCTAATGCTGTAACATTTTTGTGGCTGAACCAGGGTGGCCATAAAAATGATTCGTGATTATCCATGTGACAACGGTCGTGCCATGTTGTGCATCATCTAGTCTGTTTTATTGTGAGGAAAAACAATATTTATATTCGCAAACCATAGTATAAGTAGATATCCTGTTGCATAGGATTATAGCTACTTTGAGTGTTGGACAGCTATTGGCTTGTTGTGCAAACATGTTGTTCAGTCATCATACTGATGGATCACATGGAGGTAATAGGATACTTTATTTGCATAATGAATGGATATATCATGTATTATAATAACTGAAATAAAGGTGTTACGGATGTCCAGACCATAAAATTATAATGTCGCTTTCTTCGAGGTGCTACTTCGTTGTGACAACATCCACAAACACTGATCATCGTATAATATATTCTCTTGTAAACATTCATATATTAGTTTTCGTACAAGATCTGACACATTCAGGCCCTCCTTAGCTCTAGACGCATTATACTGCTTAATCGTGTGTCTATATTCAAACACTGTTCATCCTGAGGGACCAACATTCCTTTAACATTTATGTTTGTCGGCTGTCTCCCATTATAAATCAAGGTTTTAGTATGTAGCCACGGCTACACAAAATATATCGGTGGCGTGGTGCTGCTGGGAGAGTGTATAGTCTACGTGTGTTTGTGCAGAGAGTCTGGCAATACACTTCACCGACCTATTCACACTCATGCCAAGATAGCAGACAAAGTCGCAGTTTTCGTGAACATTCTAACTGACCATTGAAAACATTTCCACATCCCAGCAGTCTGAATGAGATCCTGTTTTCAGCCAAGAGAAACATTAAGTAATACAGTGAACAATGCAATTAAATATGTAAAGTAAGGAGTGTTTTATACACCGTGTCATCATACAGGGTTATACAGTATAACACAGCCAAGAATAAGATGGACCTACAGTAGGATAAAAGTTGAGTGTTGGTGGAACGTCCAAGTAAACGTAAGCAACATTGGTGCACCAGCACCTGGATGGTAAAACTCAACCACTGCGCTTTAGGCAAGATACTCCCGGGTTCTGAAGCAACCCCACGTCATCCAGTTGATTTACACAAGGTCATTGATAAGACGGCAGTCTCGTCGTAGTGATGCAATATGATAAGGGAATCAATATCAGGTTTCGTTACTCATTATACAAGGAAGGGCCGGAATTTTGTGAGAGAGAGAGAGAGAGAGAGAGAGAGAGAGAGAGAGAGAGAGAGAGAGAGAGAGAGAGAGAGAGAGAGAGAGCAACACAGATACAGACTGGTGCATTCATGGTGTCATTACAAGTTGCTACAATACGACATAATAGACCCAGGGAATGATGGGGTGATCCTTCTCTCCCTGGGTGTCTTTCTACAGTGACGGTAGCCTCATATCACCCACCTGTGACAGTGTGCGAATAACAAGCCTCCTTGATTACAGGCTATTTGAAAGAGAGAGAGAGAGAATCTCTCTCTCTCTCTCTCTCTCTCTCTCTCTCTCTCATTACAACGAGAAATACTGTACGTCATCGTAATGAGGTTAGCACAGTTTTTGCTATTTCCCAGAAGACTCACCTGTGTGCTATAAAGTTCACCCATCCCTCTTATATAATCAAACCACTTCTGAAAGAGACAGTCCCGGAATGTATTCAAATGAAAGGTGGCTATTTGCGCCATATCAGTGAAATGGGAAGGTGTAACACGTTGAGGAACTTCTAAACCTCAATTAATGGACTGCATACCGTATGTATGGGGTTGGAAACATAAGAAAGAAAAGAGGAAGATAAAGTGCAATTGCCTCCATTCAGGAAATTTCGCGTTTTGTTACCTATAGTTTTTTTTATGGTGGTAGGTGGGGGCTCTCACCATCCACTCACTCAATGTAGTGCAGCTTTGGGTGTCTGCCCTTTCTTCTCTTCCTTCCTTCCTTTTCTATCTTTATTTTCTTCATTCTTTCCTCTTCCTTCTGCCCATGGGTGACTTTCCTCTCCCTCTTCTGTCTGTCTTTTCTTAATCTTTCCTCTTCCTCCTGACTATGAGTGACTCGACACTGAGTGACAAGCCAAATGGTTTCCTGTGCACCAGGAAACCATTTACTCCGCTGGGTGGTAACCATATAATCAAATTATGGCGCCTGGTGTTTTAGTGAGTAATTACGGCGTTCCAATCGGATTGAGCCGGTGTAGGTTTATCTCTAAGGGGTGGTTGGGGTTTATTGCTCACGTAATGTCACTCAGGGATGAGTGAGACTGATCGCTCTCATCTTAAACGTCAGGACCAACTTGCCTAGCTCCGGGCTCCTACGTTCCTCATGGGGCGACATAGGACTGGATGGTAAATGGATGGATGGTTTCCTTTTGTTTCTCTCAGTCGTTTGTACTAGTCCTCCTCCTCCTCCTACTCCTCCTCCTTCTGCTCCCCCTCCTCTTCCGTATCCCTGTTCCTACACTTTTTCCTCTTCCCGTTCTCTCCTGCTCCTCATCATTTATCCCCTCCTCATTCCCTACATTTCACACCAGTGTTAATATCGTTCTCATGTACCTCAATTATATTCTAGCCACAACTTTCTCCTCATTATCTTTCATGTACATCTTAACGCCTTCATTACAGTGACACCTCATTCTATCATAACCTCCCTTATGTTCTCATTCATCTCTTATTCTTTTCATTATTTCTGTCCGTTTTGTATTGTTTCTTAAAGGGTCTCCATCAAATTTGGTTCGCTTGGTTCCTCCACGTTCCGCCTGATCTCATGTCCCCCTCTTACACTTTTATGCTCCCTCATTTCTTTTGTTCTTTCGTTTCCCACACTATTTTTCATAGCTCTCTTTTTTGTCCTTATAATCCGCCACCATATTTCTCTCCTTTCCATACTCTCTCTCTCTCTCTCTCTCTCTCTCTCTCTCTCTCTCTCTCTGTCTCTCCCTCACGTGTTTCTATTTAGTTACAATCATTTTTTTGCTCTGTTCTTCATATTTTCATCCACCTGCTCTTCCTTATCCTTTTCATTTTTCCTCCTATATCTTCACCCATTTTTGCTTCTATCGTCCTTCAATCTCCTCCTTTTTCTTTCGTTTATTTTTGCCTCTTTTTCTTTCTAATTCCTACTCCTCATTTTCTATATTCTTGTTTCCTCGTTTTATTCCAGTTTAATTTTCTTCCATATTTACTTTCCATATTCTCTCCACAAAATTATCCGGGTCTTCCTCTTCCATTACCTCCATTGTTTCTTCCAATCTTCAATCAAATATCTGTCCCCTCCCACCTCATTTTCTCTTTTCTTGTCAGTCTTGCTTGCCCTCGTGTTTACTTCTCCCATGCTAACTCCTCTACCTTTCACATTACATTATGATCCCTGGCTCATCCTTCTTCATTAATTTCCATACTTTCTCCCTTCTCATCACCGAATTTCTCTTCCCTTCCTTCCCATTTCTCTCACATTGTTCCCCTCACTCCATTCTTTACCTCTTTCCTTTTCATGTCCTTCACGGTATTTTCCTTCAGAAATTATATCCACCATTAGTATTCATTTTCTCGTGATATACCTCCATCAAGTACTTTTCATCATCCTTCTCATCATTTCTCTTTCATCCCTTACCTCCCTCTTACTCTGACCTTTCCTCCTCCTCCTCCTCCTCCTCCTCCTCCTCCTTCTTCTTCTTCCTCTTCTTCTCCACAGTTTCATCTTGCTGCCCTTACTCCTTTATTAGCTCACATTTTCTTTTCTTTTTGCTTGTCAAATTCCTGTTCCTCCTCGTTCTTGCCAGTAGCTCACCTTTATCCTTTATTTTTTCTGTTCTTTATATTATATTTCCGCCTATTCGTCGCTCCTTATGTTCTCTCCCTGCCCAGTTTCTTATTCTCTGCTTCACTCCTTATCTTTTCTCTACATCAGCCTCACCTCCTGTTCCTTTTTTGTCTTCATAATATTCATAATCGCACTCTTACCCTTTTATTACGTTTTCCCTGACGTACAATATCCACCATCAAATTTGTATACTAACCCCCCTCTTTACTTTCTCTCACTTCATGTCCCCATTTCTGTCCACATGACGTCTCTCAGCATTTGAAGTCTACGGACCGTATTATATTGTAGGTGTCACTGGAGACGACACCTCACGTCTTTCTCACTGAAATTTTAAAATACTTTTACTTAGCTTTTTATTTTGTTATTTAAAATATTTCAGTATAAACATAGTTTGAATCAGTTATATGTAAGTAGATACTGGAGTCGATAAGGATAATATATTACGAATGAAAGCCACTTAAAATTGGGTCCCAGATTCCATAAACTTATATGCTCTTTTCACTATGATCTGTAACAAGTTGGAGAAGTAAGTAGTATCGACCCCCATGAAATATGGCTGTAAAAAAATGTATCGAAACACTGTCGACGGAAATGGTAAAATGTCCCCAAATATGGTAGCTGGATAAATTTATGGAAATTACTGGCATAAAGAAATTATGGCACCCTCGTAAATATGGTGGGAGGTTGTGAGTGACGTCTTCTGTCCATTCCCTTCATCGCTTGTGAAGTGTGATAAGACTGATGGTCTTTTGGAGCAGATTTTTTTTTCCCCTTTTTTTTTTTTTTTTTTTTTTGTCACCTTCAGAAAGTTATCAACTAAGCTTATTCAGGTGACTTGATTGATGCCTTGTTATACGAAGAGTATATATTTATCTGTCTGTCTGTCTATCTATCTTATATATATATATATATATATATATATATATATATATATATATATATATATATATATATATATATATATATATTTACACACACACACACACACACACACGAGCCTCACGACCCAATAGGGACTCTCAGCATTTGTTAGAACTAGAGCCATCTTTGAACTATGCTTCGCTTTAGAGCAAGTACTTTGCGGCTTCATAGGTCCACATAGAGTTCTTGCCCAAATGAGAGCCGTTTCTGAACAGCTACTATCATCACCGCAGCTACCACCACCACCGCCACGGCTACAACCAGCATCATCATCACAACTACCATCAACACCACCTGCACGACCACCACCATCACAATTACCACTATTTTCTGATGAAAAAAATTGTCTGTTTGTAGCATCAATGAAGTAATAGATTCCGGAGTGTAGATGTACGACCTCTCTCTCTCTCTCTAATTATGGTGGGAGGTTGTGGGTGACGTCTTCTGTCCATTCCCATCATCGCTTGTGAAGTGTAATTAGACTGATGGTCTATATCTATATCTATCTATCTATCTATCTATCTATCTATATATATATATATATATATATATATATATATATATATATATATATATATATATATACGGTGTCCCGTGAGTTAAGGCAAAAACTATGGGAAATGATAGATGAGAGAATTCTAAGCAAAAATTGTTATATGAACATGTGTCCAAATCTCAACCATTACGGAGCTACAATTACTGTACTTTTTTTTTTTTTTATGTATCCGACTCTGAGCATAGGCTTCACAGCCTGCTATCAAGGCCCAGCAGTCCTCTTACATACCATACACCTCTACATGTCACCACTTCGGCGCTAACACCCACCGTCCATATTGAATACATGCTAGGGCTGTTTCATACAGGACTGGTGTATTGGTATTAGCGGGGGTATTTTTACAACATGTCGGCGGGTCTGCTGGTAGATCAGTAAAGCCTGATTTAATGAAATTCAAATCCTTAAACTGTTCCCTGCTCCAGCGGGGATTTGAATATGGGTCCATTAGAACGGCAGGCCACCTCTCTGCCGATTGAGCCACGCCTTATGATGTTATGGGTGAAAAAGGTCTTCAAAAGTCGCCCACAAGGTCAACAGTAACTGTAGCTGCGTAACGGTGGAGATTTAGAAACATGTTCATATACGAGTAGCATTTTCTGATTAGAATTCCCTCATCTATCACTTCCCAAAGTTTTCGCCTTAACTCCCTGGACACCATACACACACACACACACACACACACACACACACACACACATATATATATATATATATATATATATATATATATATATATATATATATATTAGAGAGAGAGAGAGAGAAAGAGAAGAGATGTATATATATCTATATATATATATATATATATATCTATATATATATATAGCATTGGAGCCTGGTGTCCGGAATATTGGACAGAACAGGGATTTTTCAAGTCTTTATAAAGTAGGGAATCCCCGAGTAGGGACCTATGAGCTTCGCGACTACGAGCCGATAAGCGGAGGGTGGTATGCCTAGTACCCACCCAGCACAATGCCTTGCCCAGCACCCCTGGGATCCAATGGGTTATATATATATATATATATATATATATATATGTACACGGTACATATGTCTATCAGTATCTGTCTATGTAGACATTATATAGGCATTAGTATACATCTCATAAACACAAAGTACAGGAAGTAGTGTCTTCTGGAGACATACACAGTTTCCCTCTAGGAATGTCAACTCACACAATGTATATCCACAACCTTGTTGTCCCAGACCAATAAGAATCCTTAACCATATGATGTATCTCAAACTTCCTCGTAGTCCAGACGACCAAGAATATCATGACATATTGAAACACGTGGGGTAACCAGTCTTAGTCAGTTAACCCACGTGGATGGAAATCTACTAGACATTACAACACCCACACATCCTCTCCGAGCTGTATATAATGTCGGAGAGATTCCCTTTAGAGGAGAGAAAGGGGAGAGAACGGCTAGAGAGTGGGTCCGCCACTAGGGTCACGCTCCGTTACGCTGTAACTCACTATTGGTAAAACCGTGTAATAAAAACTCAGTAACTCAAGAGTGCTGTAACTCACCTGGTTGACACTACGTCTCGCTACTTTATTCTGGCTGAGCTTAGCGATCCATAATCAATTTCCCTATCGCCCTACAAGTACCTAAGACCACGCTATCGAGATCTATCTATTAGTCTATCTATCTATATATACATATATATAAATATAGATAGATAGATAGATAGACAGATAGATAGGTATTGATATACAGTATATATATACCATACCTCTCTCTCTCTCTCTCTCTCTCTCTCTCTCTCTCTCTCTCTCTCTCTCTCCCTCTATATATATATATATATATATATATATATATATATATATATATATATATATATATATATATATATATATCCATAAATATATATGTATATATATACAGTAGGTACAGTTACCTCCACTTCTAACAAGTACAGTGGGTGGTGTGTTTGGTGAAATGTGGCACCACTGTGTTTGTTTACATCGTAGTAATAGTAAGTGAATGGGAAGACCCGGCAGAGCTTCCCCTCCGCTATAGTATCTAGTACCCACAGAAACTATGTTTTATCAAGTCATACTCTGTCTGCATATACAAGTGTTTGCCACGTATGTATAGTGGAAGGTAGAAAGAAAAATAGTGATGCCATTGGTTCCCATTGTTTCTCTGACAGGAGATTACTGTGAGGACAGGCGGAAAGGAGGGGAGGGGGGAAGGATGGTGGGAGCCCATGTATCGAAACTTTGTCGTGTTTCGTTTAGAAAGATGAAGGGTGTGATTATACAGATGTTCTGAGGTTATTACTTACTCCATATGCAATAACTTGTATTGGATGAATGTTGAAGACTTAATGTTCGTCAGACAATGTGGTGAACAAATGTAGTTATGCATAAATGTTAGAAGGTGTGATGTTCGGTGTCTCGAAACGTGGTTCACCTGACTCTAGTGAGTGTGCGACTCTAATGCTGTAACATTTTTGTGGCTGAACCAGGGTGGCCATAAAATGATTCGTGATTATCCATGTGACAACGGTCGTGCCATGTTGTGCATCATCTAGTCTGTTTTATTGTGAGGAAAAACAATATTTATATTCGCAAACCATAGTATAAGTAGATATCCTGTTGCATAGGATTATAGCTACTTTGAGTGTTGGACAGCTATTGGCTTGTTGTGCAAACATGTTGTTCAGTCATCATACTGATGGATCACATGGAGGTAATGGGATACTTTATTTGCATAATGAATGGATATATCTTGTATTATAATAACTGAAATAAAGGTGTTACGGATGTCCAGACCATAAAATTATAATGTCGCTTTCTTCGAGGTGCTACTTCATTGTGACAACATCCACAAACATTGATCATCGTATAATATATTCTCTTGTAAACATTCATATATTAGTTTTCATACAAGATCTGACACATTCAGGCCCTCCTTAGCTCTAGACGCATTATACTGCTTAATCGTGTGTCTACAGTATATTCAAACACTGTTCATCCTGAGGGACCAACATTCCTTTAACATTTATGTTTGTCGGCTGTCTGCCATTATAAATCAAGGTTTTAGTATGTAGCCACGGCTACACAAAATATATCGGTGGCGTGGTGCTGCTGGGAGAGTGTATAGTCTACGTGTGTTTGTGCAGGGAGTCTGGCAATACACTTCACCGACCTATTCACACTCATGCCAAGATAGCAGACAAAGTCGCAGTTTTCGTGAACATTCTAACTGACCATTGAAAACATTTCCACATCCCAGCAGTCTGAATGAGATCCTGTTTTCAGCCAAGAGAAACATTAAGTAATACAGTGAACAATGCAATTAAATATGTAAAGTAAGGAGTGTTTTATACACCGTGTCATCATACAAGGTTATACAGTATAACACAGCCAAGAATAAGATGGACCTACAGTAGGATAAAAGTTGAGTGTTGGTGGAACGTTCAAGTAAACGTAAGCAACATTGGTGCACCAGCACCTGGATGGTAAAGCTCAACCACTGCGCTTTAGGCAAGATACTCCCGGGTTCTGAAGCAACCCCACGTCATCCAGTTGATTTACACAAGGCCATTGATAAGACGGCAGTCTCGTCGTAGTGATGCAATATGATAAGGGAATCAATATCAGGTTTCGTTACTCATTATACAAGGAAGGGCCGGAATTTTGTGTGTGTGTGTGAGAGAGAGAGAGAGAGAGAGAGAGAGAGAGAGAGAGAGAGAGAGAGCAACACAGATACAGACTGGTGCATTCATGGTGTCATTACAAGTTGCTACAATACGACATAATAGACCCAGGGAATGATGGGGTGATCCTTCTCTCCCTGGGTGTCTTTCTACAGTGACGGTAGCCTCATATCACCCACCTGTGACAGTGTGCGAATAACAAGCCTCCTTGTTTACAGGCTATTTGAAAGAGAGAGAGAGAGAAACTCTCTCTCTCTCTCTCTCTCTCTCTCTCTCTCTCTCTCTCTCTCTCTCTCTCTCATTACAACGAGAAATACTGTACGTCATCGTAATGAGGTTAGCACAGTTTTTGCTATTTCCCAGAAGACTCACCTGTGTGCTATAAAGTTCACCCATCCCTCTTATATAATCAAACCACTTCTGAAAGAGACAGTCCCGGAATGTATTCAAATGAAAGGTGGCTATTTGCGCCATATCAGTGAAATGGGAAGGTGTAACACGTTGAGGAACTTCTAAACCTCAATTAATGGACTGCATACCGTATGTATGGGGTTGGAAACATAAGAAAGAAAAGAGGAAGATAAAGTGCAATTGCCTCCATTCAGGAAATTTCGCGTTTTGTTACCTATAGTTTTTTTTATGGTGGTAGGTGGGGGCTCTCACCATCCACTCACTCAATGTAGTGCAGCTTTGGGTGTCTGCCCTTTCTTCTCTTCCTTCCTTCCTTTTCTATCTTTATTTTCTTCATTCTTTCCTCTTCCTTCTGCCCATGGGTGACTTTCCTCTCCCTCTTCTGTCTGTCTTTTCTTAATCTTTCCTCTTCCTTCTGACTATGAGTGACTCGACACTGAGTGACAAGCCAAATGGTTTCCTGTGCACCAGGAAACCATTTACTCCGCTGGGTGGTAACCATATAATCAAATTATGGCGCCTGGTGTTTTAGTGAGTAATTACGGCGTTCCAATCGGATTGAGCCGGTGTAGGTTTATCTCTAAGGGGTGGTTGGGGTTTATTGCTCACGTAATGTCACTCAGGGATGAGTGAGACTGATCGCTCTCATCTTAAACGTCAGGACCAACTTGCCTAGCTCCGGGCTCCTACGTTCCTCATGGGGCGACATAGGACTGGATGGTAAATGGATGGATGGTTTCCTTTTGTTTCTCTCAGTCGTTTGTACTAGTCCTCCTCCTCCTCCTACTCCTCCTCCTTCTGCTCCCCCTCCTCTTCCGTATCCCTGTTCCTACACTTTTTCCTCTTCCCGTTCTCTCCTGCTCCTCATCATTTATCCCCTCCTCATTCCCTACATTTCACACCAGTGTTAATATCGTTCTCATGTACCTCAATTATATTCTAGCCACAACTTTCTCCTCATTATCTTTCATGTACATCTTAACGCCTTCATTACAGTGACACCTCATTCTATCATAACCTCCCTTATGTTCTCATTCTTCTCTTATTCTTTTCATTATTTCTGTCCGTTTTGTATTGTTTCTTAAAGGGTCTCCATCAAATTTGGTTCGCTTGGTTCCTCCACGTTCCGCCTGATCTCATGTCTCCCTCTTACACTTTTATGCTCCCTCATTTCTTTTGTTCTTTCGTTTCCCACACTATTTTTCATAGCTCTCTTTTTTGTCCTTATAATCCGCCACCATATTTCTCTCCTTTCCATACTCTCTCTCTCTCTCTCTCTCTCTCTCTCTCTCTCTCTCTCTCTATCTATCTATCTATCTATCTATCTATCTATCTCTCTGTCTCTCCCTCACGTGTTTCTATTTAGTTACCATCATTTTTTTGCCCGGCTAACAAACCAACGTTTCCTTACTTCCTTCAGTTTCTTATACCGTACTTCCTAAACTCGTCTTACTCGTTTTTGACACCTCCTTCCACTCATTTTTCCATTAATCTTCTCTCCTTTCTCTCTTTCATCTCTTTAATATTCTTTTCCTTTCACCTGCTCTTCCTTATCCTTTTCATTTTTCCTCCTATATCTTCACCCATTTTTGCTTCTATCGTCCTTCAATCTCCTCCTTTTTCTTTCGTTTATTTTTGCCTCTTTTTCTTTCTAATTCCTACTCCTCATTTTCTATATTCTTGTTTCCTCGTTTTATTCCAGTTTAATTTTCTTCCATATTTACTTTCCATATTCTCTCCACAAAATTATCCGGGTCTTCCTCTTCCATTACCTCCATTGTTTCTTCCAATCTTCAATCAAATATCTGTCCCCTCCCACCTCATTTTCTCTTTTCTTGTCAGTCTTGCTTGCCCTCGTGTTTACTTCTCTCATGCTAACTCCTCTACCTTTCACATTACATTATGATCCCTGGCTCATCCTTCTTCATTAATTTCCATACTTTCTCCCTTCTCATCACCGAATTTCTCTTCCCTTCCTTCCCATTTCTCTCACATTGTTCCCCTCACTCCATTCTTTACCTCTTTCCTTTTCATGTCCTTCACGGTATTTTCCTTCAGAAATTATATCCACCATTAGTATTCATTTTCTCGTGATATACCTCCATCAAGTACTTTTCATCATCCTTCTCATCATTTCTCTTTCATCCCTTACCTCCCTCTTACTCTGACCTTTCCTCCTCCTCCTCCTCCTCCTCCTCCTCCTCCTCCTCCTTCTTCTTCTTCCTCTTCTTCTCC
>NC_137056.1:21507794-21527794 GCF_032717465.1 Coenobita brevimanus | reverse complement strand
TCTCTCTCTCTCTCTCTCTCTCTCTCTCTCTTTTTCTCTCTCTCTCCTGAGGCATTATACTCTTTAATCGTGTGTGTACACTCACACACTTCATCCAGAGGGAGCAGTATTTCCCTTACCAACACCAGACATTACATATGTGTGTGATGACCCTACTCCCACCTGCCCACCTCCTCACTCGCTCCTACTCCACGACAGTCCACTTCCACACACATCTTACCACCAACCAGGGTGGTCAAGCCCTACCACCCTCTCTATTCCTGCAACGTTTCCTTCCTCTCCTATTACCCTGTCCCACTGACCAACCTCTCCTCAAGTTCCCTGTTACCTAACAAATATTCTGTTCTATTTTTAACCGCTTGGGAATATCTTTTTCGGTGTTCAGCGTCATGGGACACGGCATCACAGATATTAGTAATATCAAAATCTGTTGTGGAACTTGAGGTTATTATGAATCTCGTATGATGGCTCTAAACAACTATACCATAACGACGTTTCGCTGTCGATCTACAATCACCACCACCACAGAGCCTGGGGCATTACATGCTATGGTATCTTAGGTCCTGCTTCCCATTGTCCTGCTATTGATATACTGTATGTTTCTATTGTCAGTCATGAAATTGCAAGGATAGTATCGGGCCAGTATTCACTGTTACAGAGGCATTTAGGTGCTGTGGTTTGGCTAGGAAAATTGCGTAGTCTAGCCTTGATTGTGCAGGGATCCAGCAATGTAACTAGCCAACCCAGATCCATGTAAACACAGTGGATGACGTCTGCAACGTTTGTGTGTGATAAAAGTCATAACGCACAGCAACACTGGCAACATTATGCATGCCTGTCGCTGTCTGCCATTATAAATCAAGGTTTTAGAATGTAGCCACGGCTACACAAAACATAGCGGTGGCGTGGTGCTGCTGGGAGAGTGTAAAATAGCGTATAGTCTACGTGTGTTTGTGCAGGGAGTCTGGTAATACACTTCACCGGCTTATTCACACTCATGCCAAGATAGCAGACAAAGTCGCAGTTTTCGTGAACATTCTAACTGACCATTGAAAATATTTTCACCTCCCAGCAGTCTGAATGAGATCCTGTTTTCAGCCAAGAGAAACATTAAGTAATACAGTGAACAATGCAATTAAATATGTAAAGTAAGGAGTGTTGTATGCACCGTGTCATCATAAAGGCTTATACTGTATAACACAGCCAAGAATAAGATGGATCTACAGTAGGATGAAAGCTGAGTGTTGGTGGAGCATCCAAGTAAACGTAAGCAACATTGCTGCACCAACGCCTGGGGTGGGATGTTCGAAAGCTCGTAACGGCTGCTAAGATCATCGTAGCGGGTACGATAATCATAGCGCGCTCGTAAACCGCTAAGGTATATGTTCAGACAAATTTTACGATACTCCATCCGCCATATTTGCTCATAGCGCTACGATTTCTGACAAGCACCCTTAACCTGATCGTGGGGTCGCACAGTGGATGTTTCTCTAACAAACTCTATCAGGTGATGCTGAGTTTGTTTATTTACCCTTTTCTGTGAATGAAGATGGAGTTACAAGTGGTTTTAAAGTGTTACTGAATAGAGAAAGATAATGTACACTTTAAGTGAGAATACTAATAATAACTACTGTCCCGTAAAGGTCCAGGTTCAAAATAAAAGAGTTAGGTATAATTACAAGTTAAAGTTTAATGCCCAAACTAACAGCAAAACATTCAGGACTCATAAGGATAATGTAATGGCAAAAAACAGGTTAAATATATGGTTAACTGCAATAGCCTCTATTAACACGAAATTAGCATGAGAAAATTTATCTAAGTCAGCCCTGTTAAAATGAGATACCAGATAATACTCAGTGAATGCCAGATATATTATTACAGATACAAACTATTATTAATGATGGCTGACAATAAGAACCTTACATAAATTACAAAAACCTTACTAGGCCTAAGAATTAACCTTATGCTACACAGTACAAAAAAAAAATGCAGCAACAGTTATACTCAAATTACACACAGCTGCTAGATAGTTGGAGACTTCCTGAGCACTCACAATAATAACAACTGTACAGGGGAGGACAGAGATGTGAACAAAATGAGGAGTAGATCTAAGTGGCCATTAATGTAGAGACTGAGCTCATTATATAGGGGCCAGTAGAGCTTGATACAACTTGTAAGAAGGACGTGCAAATGAAGCCATGGGGACAAAGAGTTGACAACACTGCTCTGAACAACAGAAAGGACGACTTACTCTACCATAACGGTAGAAGGGGGGACTGAGGCAGAACACGCTCGTGATCAAACATGCAGCATACTGTGCGTTAAAATTACACAAAGGATGATGAAATCATAGGCTATGTAACACCTCCACACAAAGAAAAAGAAATTTACAAAGGAAATTTCTTATTACTCTAAAACAATCTGTCTAAAGTCTAGATAAGCAATCTGCAATAACATTTTCTTTCCCCTTGACATGCTGTATGTCTAATGAATTCTCCTGAAGAAGTAGACTCCATCTTGTCAATCTCTGATTTTTATCTTTAAACCTACTAAGGAATTTCAATGGGTTATGATCAGTATAAATGACTATGGGGTCAAAACCAGAACACAAATAAAATGAAAAATGCTGTAAACCCAAAATCAAGGCCAAAAGCTCTTTCTCAATAGTTGAGTAGCTCTTTTGAGGTGGAGTGAACTTCTTACTGTAATAAGATACAGGGTGTTCAATACCCTGATCATCCTCTTGCAGCAAAACAGCCCCAGCTCCTGTATCACTTGCGTCAACAGCCATCTTAAAAGGCTTAGCAAAATTTGGAGTAGCGAGCACTGGCTGACTTAATAAAATAGCTTTAAGTTTGTTGAAAGAGGATTCACAGTTATCAGTCCAGATAAATTTAACTCCCTTTTTCAGTAGGTCTGTAGGTGGTGATACAAGAATTGAAAAGTTAAGAACAAATCTCCTGTAATAACCTACCATTCCCAAAAATCTTTGTAGCCCTTTCCTACTTTTAGGTCTGGGAAGATCACTTATAACCTGAACCTTAGCTCCTGGTGGTGCAACATGTCCATCACCAATTACATACCCAAGGTACTGAACTTTAGCTTGACCAAACTCACACTTTGATAAATTAGCTACAAGATTAGCCTGAACCAAACGCTCAAGAAATTTACTGACATGGCATAGGTGATCTTTCCAGTTGCCACTGAAGATTAATACATCATCAATATAAACAACACCCCCTGCCAAACCCTCTGTTACAACATTCATGAGCTTCTGAAATGTGGCTGGTGCATTCTTCATACCATATGGCATTACAGAACATGCAAAAGTCTTTCCTAGTGTTACAAAACATGAGATCTCCCTAGCACGTTCAGTCATAGGCACTTGCCAGTATCCCTTTAACAAATCAAACGTACTTATGTACCTAGCCTTTCCGATCTTGTCTATGCAATCTTCCACGCGAGGGAGAGGGTAAATGTCTGTTTTGGTTATCTGATTAACATGTCTGTAGTCGATGCAAAGCCGCTGTGACCCACCCGGCTTAGGGACCAGAGTGACAGGAGAACTCCACTCACTCTGGCAGGGCTCAATCATCTTGTGGTCCAACAGGTAGCCAAGCTCCTTCTGGATGAGAGGAACTTTCACTGGGTTCACACGGTAAGGAGGCAGTTTAATTGGCTTTGCGTCTCCAACATCGACATCATGCATCAACACAGTGGTTCTTCCTGGAGTGGCACGGAACACTTGCGGGTACTCCTGCAGTAATGCCGAAAACTCCTGCCTTTCCTCGGGAGGTAGATGAGAAACCTTAGTCTGGAGATCATTCATGATATCAGGATTCTTCCCCAAACTATCACTCAGGCTCATACTGCATGGGAGAGCTTCACTTGCAGACTCGGGTGGAACAGCTACAGTGCAGACTGGACTATTTTCGTCCCGCCTGTGATATAACTTTAGCATGTTAATGTGACATAGTTGCTTGTTCTTTCTACGATCTAGTGTGGCGATGACATAGTTGACATCACTGAGTTTCTTCTCCACGAAATAAGGACCACTAAACTTGGCTTGAAGAGGTTGCCCATGAACTGGTAGCAGAATCAAAACTTGATCTCCTGGCTGAAAGTGGCGTAACCTGGACTTCTTATCATACTAAGTCTTCATCTTCCCCTGAGAAGCTCCTAAATTCTCTCTCGCCAGCTGTAAAGCAGTGGACAGCCGTTCTTTGAACTTCATCACATACTCCAGCAGGTTGACGTCATCTTCCTCCGACAGCCAGCATTCCTTGAGTAGCTTTAGGGGTCCTCTTACTTCATGGACAAACAGTAGTTCAAAAGGCGAGAAGCCCAGTGATTCATTTGGAGATTCTCTTGCGGCAAATACAACGAATGGAAGACCTTTATCCCAGTCTTTCTGATGTTCCAAACAGTATTTCTTTTGCATCGATTTGAGTGTTTGATGATTTCTCTCCAATGCTCCTTGGGTCTGGGGATGGTAAGCTGAAGACGTGATCTGGGTGATGCCCAACTCTTTCAGAGACTGCTTGAAAACATTTGACATGAAATTACTTCCCCGGTCTGACTGTACCTCCTTGGGCAGACCAAACTTTGTGAGGAACCCCAGCATTTCCTTAACCACGTTCTTTGCTGAGATATTTCTAAGTGGAATGGCTTCAGGATAACGAGTAGCCATATCAATCATGGTCAACACATAAGAAAATCCTGAAGAAGTCTTAGGAAGAGAGCCCACAATATCCACCAACACACGGGTGAATGGCGCCTCAAAAAGGAGGAATGGGAACTAGAGGTGCAACCTTTTCGGTCTGATTACACTTCCCCACAACTTGACAGGTGTGACAATACTCACAATACCAGGAAACATCCCTGAAGATACCTGGCCAGTAGAAGTGTTTCAAAATGCGTGCCACAGTCTTCCTCACTCCAAGGTGTCCTGCCAAACTGGAATCATGAGCCACTCTAATGATATCCTGCCTACAAACACGAGGGATGACAACTTGATGTACAACCTCCCATTCACAGTCGGCTGATGCTGTTGGGGGTCTCCACTTCCTCATAAGTACTCCTGACTTTATATAATAACAAGTAGAAGCACCAGCTGACTCTTCCTCACTGCAAGCAGAGTTAGCTAGACCTTTCAACTCAGGGTCAGCAACCTGGAACTCAACCAACTCTTGACGAGACAAATTATCAACACTACGGGGTACTGCCTCATCTGGTGAGTGGTCCAAATTAGCAAGAAAAGTGTCAGCTAGGATAACATCATCATCATCATTATCCTCTAAGTCACCAGTAACTTTAGACTTAGCCCTAGTGACAGCACATGCAGGGAACACATCAGGGACATCACAATCCCGGGTCGCAGCCACTGGCTCACTAGACAACTGAGGAGCTGGACACACTTGACTTCCACCAATATCATTTCCAAGTAAAAAAGTTACACCTGACATTGGGAGTGTCTCAACCAACCCAACCATAACGGAACCATTAACAAAACCAGACTCTAAATTCACTCTGCACAGAGGGACAGAGAAGTAATTATTCCCTACACCTTGTAAGATTACAGTTTCATCAGAGGAATTAACATTAGAGCCTAGAACACTGGTCAGCATAAGGGATTGGCAAGCAACTGTGTCACGATATATTTTAACTGATTTCCTGTCATTATTGTCCAGAGGACTGACAAAACCATCAGACAGGAAATTAGCACATGAACTCTTGAGAGTGTCACCCACGTTACTGCTCAAAAGAGGAGCTCCATCATAAGAATTTAACTTACCCCTCAAAGCAGGTTCAGTTAACTCAGTTAAAGAATTCTGGTTACTCTCAAGAGTGGACACTAGACCAATTGACTGAATATTTAAAGACTCCTTTTTGTTCACATCACGCTGTCTCCTGAAACATTTCTCCGTAGTATGACCAAGATTACTACAATAAGTACATTTACTTTTCTGAAATCTAGAGGTGGAGCTGGTATTTACTTCCTGAGAAACATCATCTTTATTCTCTTTCCTGTTACCTGTACTCTGAGTAGAGGCAACGTACTTACTCTCAGCTTTCCCTTTTTCTTTAGAATATCTCTTGTGAGTGAGAACATATTCATCAGCTAAAACTGCAGCATCAGACAAATTATCTATTCTTCTCTCATCAAGATATAGGCTTACATCTTTACTAATACACCTCTTGAAGTCCTCCAGCAAAATCATCTGCTTAAATTTACCAAAATCAGAATCCACATTCTTAGAATTTAACCACTGCTCTAACAGATCTTCTTTGATTTTTGCATACTCAACATGGGATTGCTTATCTTGCTTGTAAGTTGTTAGGCATATGACAGAGGAGCTAGTTGGAGAAGAACAAGGGGGATTTAGGAAGGGAAAAGGGTGTGTAGATCAGATATTTGTTCTAAGATGTTTAGTGGAGAAGTATCTAGAGAAGGGAAGGAAAGTGTACGCTGCCTTCATGGACTTGGAGAAAGCTTATGACAGAATAGATAGGAAAGGTATGTGGAAGGTATTAAGAATATATGGAGTGGAGGGGAAATTGTTGAGTGCTGTGAAGAGTATGTAGGGGGGAGCTAGGGCTACGGTGCGAGTGGATGGTGAGCTGAGTGAGTTCTTTGATCTCAATGTGGGACTGAAACAGGGGTGTGTAATGTCTCCATGGCTGTTTAATATATGGATGGGGTCGTAAAGGAGGTACAAGGTAGGGCAGTGGATGTGGGGGTGGCCCTAATGAATGAGGGTGAGATTTGGAAGCTTCCGGTGTTGCTGTTTGCTGATGATACAGTATTGTTGAGTGAAGATGAATGGGAGTTGCAAGGTTTGGTGAATGAATTTGGGACAGTGTGTAGGAGGAGGAAGCTGAAAGTTAATGTAAAGAAAAGTAAAGTTATGGTGTTTGAGAGGAATGAAGTCACAGAGTGTGCAGTGAGGTTGGATGGTGAGGATATGGAGAATGTGAGTGCATTCAAGTACTTGGGTAGTGTGATGAGTAAGGATGGAACTTTGGGGGATGAAGTACGTGAAAGGGTACAGCAGGGAAGGAAGGCTGTTGGCACACTGAAAGCAGTGATGAGAAATAGGGAGGTGAGTATGGAAGTTAAGAAGTCACTGCATGATGGTATTGTGATCCCTACCCTGACGTATGGAAGCGAGGCGTGGACCTTGCAAGAGGGGAACAAGTCAAGAGTGAGAGCAGTGGAAATGAGTTACTTGAGAGGAGCATGTGGAGTGACATGGAGGGACAGGTTGACGAATGAAGAAGTGAAGGAACGTTGTGTGGTAGATGTGGATGTGGTTGAAAAGATTAGGAGAAATACACTGAGGTGGTTTGGACATGTGGAGAGGATGGAGAATGAAAGACTGACTAAGAGGGTGTATGTAGGTGAGGTGGAGGGGGGGAGAGGGAGGGGTAGACTGAGGATGAGGTGGAGGGATGGAGTTGAGAGGTATATGAGGGAGGAGGGGGTGAGTTGGGGGGAGGGGAGTCAAATGGTGGGTGACAGAGTGACTTGGAGGCGTTTTGTCTGCGGCCACCCTTTGCGGGATTAGGGCGTCGGGCTATAGATAGATAGATAGAAGTTGTCCTAAATTTTACTCTATAGGCTTCAGGAACAAGCTCATAGGCCTTAAGAATCAAGCTCTTAACTTCATCATAATTATCAGATTGATTCTGAGGCAAAGATGCATAAGTTACTTGAGCTTTACCGGTGAGAACAGTTTGAAGGAGTACTGGCCAATGCTCTTTGGGCCAATTAAAACCTGTAGCTACCCTCTCAAACAACTGAAAATACTTTGTTAAATCAGATTCATTAAAAGGAGGGACAAGTTTAACATTTTTAGCCACATCAAAATCATCAGAGCTAGATGATCCAGTTCCACCTTGTTTCATGCGATACTCATGGTCTGCCTGAATCCTAGCATTTTCAACTTGTGCCTCAGCCTCCTTAGCACGAGCCTGAAACTCAGCCTTCTTAACACCAGCCTGAAACTCAGCTTCCTTAGCATGAGACTCCGCCTACTTAGCCTGAGACTCAGCCTCCTTAGCACGTGCTTGAAACTCAGCTTCCTTCACACGAGCCTCCTGCAGGGCTAGCTGTAACTTAGCTATTTCAATCTGCGTTTGCTCATTTGGAGGAGTTACATTAAACAAGCTTTTATTAATCATGCCAACAATTTGATCTTTAGAATGATGAGAGTGAACTGCAATTCCCAATTGTTGAGCAACAAGCTTAAGTTCATTCTTTGTTCTGTTTTCTACATCACACACTGTTTGCACATTTGACAAAAAATCTTTGGCTTCATCAAGTGTAGTAATAGTAGACATCATGAATAAATCACAGTCACAAAATATCAAGCAATATCCTTATGATAATATCCTGAATATCCTGATAAGAGGTCGCCAAATTTATGTTACGGAACAGAGAAAGATAATGTACACTTTAAGTGAGAATACTAATAATCACTACTGTCCCGTAAAGGTCCAGGTTCAAAATAAAAGAGTTAGGTATAATTACAAGTTAAAGTTTAATGCTCAAACTAACAACAAAACATTCAGGACTCATAAGGATAATGTAATGGCAAAAAACAGGTTAAATATATGGTTAACTGCAATAGCCTCTATTAACACGAAATTAGCATGAGTAAATTTATCTAAGTCAGCCCTGTTAAAATGAGATACCAGATAATACTCAGTGAATGCCAGATATATTATTACAGATACAAAATATTATTAATGATGGCTGACAATAAGAACCTTACATAAATCACAAAAACCTTACTAGGCCTAAGAATTAACTTTATGCTACACAGTACAAGAAAAAATGCAGCAACAATTATACTCAAATTACACACAGCTGCTAGATGGTTGGAGACTTCCTGAGCACTCACAATAATAACAACTGTACAGGGGAGGACAGAGATGTGAACAAAATGAGGAGTAGATCTAAGTGGCCATTAATGTAGAGACTGAGCTCATTATATAGGGGCCAGCAGAGCTTGATACAACTTGTAAGAAGGACGCGCAAATGAAGCCATGGGGACAAAGAGTTGACAATCCTGCTCTGAACAACAGAAAGGACGACTTACTCTACTATAACGGTAGAAGGGGGGACTGAGGCAGAACACGCTCGTGATCAAACATGCAGCATACTGTGCGTTAAAATTACACAAAGGATGATGAAATCATAGGCTATGTAACAACAGGTAGAACTTGCAGTACAAAGAGCCATGAGACGTGAAAGGAACTATAGAGACAGGCTGGATCCATTTGCTTACAGTGCCGAACATTTGTTGAGATACTATAGGTTTCGCAGACAAGAACTCCTTCATTGGTGTGCAAGAGTTGAACCACTAGTTGGACAAGCGACAAGAAGATCCCGAGCCGAGCCATGTCATTTGCAGGTGTTAATGACATTCAGATTTTATCCAAGTGGCTCATTTCAGAGTGTGTGGGCTCAACACAGGGATGTGTGAGCAGAATAATTAACAGTGACACATGTGTTGTACAGAATATATCTTAGGGAAGTTAAGATGCCAAGAGGTAAGCAAAGAAGGGGAATCTACTGCTTACACCTATAAAAAATGCAGCCGATGCACTGTTCATTAATTCATGGTTTAACTCTGTGGAAGTCGTAACAGTACAGACTGAAGCCAATGATATATTGTTTATTCAAGTAAAAGGGTCTCAGTTTACATCTCGATATTTTCAAAATTATCAATAATGTTTCGTTAACATCTCGTCCCATGCCGCTTGTCTTGTCAGCAGTCACTTTGACCCTAAACCTTTCCCTCAGCACTGTCTGTCTGTCGAGCCAACCCTGTATTAGCGCCATCATCTCCTCATCTATAAAATTTGCTCGACAAATTCATTTGGTGGAGGGCTTGTCACTTGCCATTCCTCAGATGTCTTGGGATGAATACAGTAGTTGCTTGAGTGATGTAATTGCGTGCTTGGAGGAGTGTATTTGTTTACATTTTGAAAGTGCATTATGATTGGCTCACAATCTTTCAAGTTTATGAAATCTCTCTCTTGATTGGCCCAGCGACAATCAGCTGGGTTGCATTATGAACGATAGGAACGGAAGGGAACGGGTTTTACGATCGCATCATCGTGAGCTACGAGGGCTGTCTCGAGCGTCAGAAGATACACCTTAGCGGTTGTCGTAGCTCATGATCAAAGATGGCCATTACGAGCGCGTTACGATGATCATATAGCGACGCCTGCCAACGATGTTTTGAACATCCCAGCCCTGGATGATAAAACTCAACCACTGCCCTTTAGGCAAGATACTCCCGGGTTCTGAAGCAACCCCACGTCATCCAGTTGATTTACACAAGGTCATTGATAAGACGGCAGTCTCGTCGTAGTGATGCAATATGATAAGGGAATCAATATCAGGTTTCGTTACTCATTATACAAGGAAGGGCCGGAATTTTGTGAGAGAGAGAGAGAGAGAGAATATATATAAGAGAATATATATTAGAATATATATAAGAAAGGAAGGGAGAAGCCTAAGTGATATTTACATTCACCTGGAACTACCTAATTTATCATGTATTGTCTAGATTTCCTGCCAATCATTTCATAGCGTATGTATTAGCAGCTGTCACCACGCTGACATTGGCAGCCCTTCACTGCCCCTAGGCAACAGCATTCACTTTACTGTCGTCTTTCATGGTGAAACCACGTCGGATTCTTCATTTATCTACAATAGTGAATGATTCACCCTTCAAACATTCTACAGCTACCGCAAATTGACTTAGGACCTCCCCCACAAGGTATTAAAAAACACAGAAATCATAGTATATCACAATCTTTGTTCATGAAATGCCATTCATTAATATGAAATCATCCTTCCCTTGTTTTTCAGAAAGAGTTGGATGCGTTTTGGCATGGAATCACTTAGATCTCTAAAGTAACCTAAGGACATTTCTTTGCACCAAACATTTGTCAGTTCAGTCTTGAGGTTGTCCAGATTGGGAGTCTTCTTCTCTGCCATGATTTTCATCATCTTTGCCCAGCAGTTTTCTATCGGATTTAGATCTGGACTGTTGCCAGGCCAGTCGAGGACCTCAATCCGATTATCCTGAAGCCATTTTGTCACCTTTCTTGACTTGTGACATGAAACTGAATCGTGCATGAAAAAGTCGCACCCACAAATAGGCAAAAAAGTTTAACAAATGATCTTTCAGAACTTGAATGTACCAGCCACCATTCATCATCAAGTTCTTAGGAAGAAAGAAGAGGCCTCCCCTTCCCATTTCACCTGAGAAACACCCCCACACCATTACTGACTGTGGGTGCTTAACCCCTTAACCACGGGGTGTCATTTTCGTGACACTCAAGCGCAATGGATCATACCGCGTGGCGTCACAATTGCGATTCTGTGTTATTTTGAATTCTCCCGGGCTTTCAAGTGGTGGCTTGTATCATCTATCAGTACTGCCAGTGTCCAACAATAGTCAGCACTGCTAATGTCATCTGTACTCCTATCCATTGTTGACAATTTAGCTATTTATCCCCTACCTCCCCTCCATTACCCTCTCCTTTTGCCTGCCCGGCCGCGCTGCTCTAAGCAAAGCTTCCCCAGAATTTTCCACTGATTTCATCCATTGAAATAAGCCATATGCCCTATTCTTATACAAAATAATATATATAAAAAAAAAATAAGGTAACTGATAGTGCCATACACCTGGAGTTGACTAATTATCACCCGGCAACAACCCACGTGCACTTGTTCGCTAATTTTCCCTGGTAATTTCCCCTCGAAATATGCCGTATAATCTATTCTCGTAATAAAAATATATATAAGAAAGGAAGGAAGAAGCCTAAGTGATATTTACATTCACCTGGCACTACCTAATTTCCTGCCAATAATTTCACAGCATATAAATTAGCAGCTGTCACCTCGCTGACGTTGTCAACCCTTGGCGGCCCCATATCCACCTCGTCATTTAGTTCAGTGTTGTCTCTTGAGATGAAAGCACGTAGCACTCGCGCCCCTCCATTTCCGCCGCTTCTAGAGGGCCCTGTGACCTCTACCCCAACTAAATCTCGTGTGGGAAGGGGTAAAGGACTAAATGACTCTGCTGTGGAGTGTGAACTGGCCTTAAACCATGGTTTGCGAATATAAATATTGTTTTTCCTCACAATAAAACGGACTAGATGATGCACAACATGGCACGACCGTTGTCACATGGATAATCACGAATCATTTTTATGGCCACCCTGGTTCAGCCACAAAAATGTTACAGCATTAGAGTCGCACACTCACTAGAGTCAGGTGAACCACGTTTCGAGACACCGAACATCACACTTTCTAACATTTATGCATAACTACATTTGTTCACCACATTGTCTGACGAACATTAAGTCTCCAACATTCATCCAATACAAGTTATTGCATATGGAGTAAGTAATAACCTAAGAACATCTGTATAATCACACCCTTCATCTTTCTAAACGAAACACGACAAAGTTTCGATACATGGGCTCCCACCATCCTTCCCCCCTCCCCTCCTTTCCACCTCTCCTCACAGTAATCTCCTGTCAGAGAAACAATGGGAACCAATGGCATCACTATTTTTCTTTCTTCCTTCCACTATACATACGTGGCAAACCCTTGTATATGCAGACAGAGTATGACTTGATAAAACATAGTTTCTGTGGGTACTGGATACTATAGCGGAGGGGAAGCTCTGCCGGGTCTGCCCATTCACTTACTATTACTACGATGTAAACAAACACAGCGGTGCCACATTTCACCAAACACACCAACCACTGTACTCGTTAGAAGTGGAGGTTACTGTACCTACAGTACGCAAGTAAATGGGCAGCAGAGGACGTCGCATACTAGGAATTCGAGTACTCTGAATACATAAACTTATGGGAAAAATTACATTTGGGCAGTACCCCCTCCTTCATGGGCAACCGTTGAGACTCCTTTCAGACTTAAGTATTGTACTGTACAGGGAAACTGTCTAAGACATATTGCCTAAGATAAAGTAACCCAACAAGATTATGGCTTTACTAAATCAACAAGGATATGGCTTAACTAAACGAACAAGAATATGGCTGCTCACCTTAACCCAAGAGGACAACAGACTTAATGGAGTAAGAAGGGGATCCGAGGCAGGGTGAGGCACTTAGCGTGGGTTTCGAGAGAATTCGCCGTCAAGTCAATATCCCATCACAACAATAACAAGATAATTCGCTGTCATTAATGAAGACAATTATGGGTGACACTAGAATATGTATTCAGAGGCAAATACAGTGAGGAAGAAACAAGTTAATTATTATCTGATGGCGAATTGACTTGATGGCGTATTATCTCGGAACCCTAGCATGTACTTCCCGCACCACCCGCCACACAACTCTCATCACCAGCACTTTCGACATTTTCACTAGCTAATGTTCTCCTCTCACTTCATTCATAAACCCTTCAAAGTGAAGTCATAACTTTCTCCACTTGCAACTGACAGTGTTCAATGTTCTTGAAGTCTTCCCTGTATTTATCTGTGGCACACAGTACCCGGCTGAGCTCCATCATCGACAAGTCTCCACTCTCCATCACTGGTGGCTGGCACTTCTTGGTGGGGCACTGTCTTGTGCTCAGGGTAAACCCCGGACTTGGGCCACTCTTCGCTACTGTCTCCCCTACAACGTGTTCAATTCGCGTACTATTAAAAAATACACTAGAATTTAAAAAAAAAATAGGTCCTCGGGTACAATGAGGATCGCATACAATGAACTAGCTTACTGTGGGTACTTCTTGTACGTACATATATAGATTGATGTGGTGAGGATGGAGAGCGAGAGGCTGACGAGGAGAGTGTATCTAAATGAGGTGGAGGGGGTGGAGAGTGAGGAGGAGGCCAAGGATAAGATGGAGGGATGGAGTGGAGAGATATATGAGAGAGAGAGGTGTGAGCTGGGAGCGGGGCAATGAAATGGCTGGGGACAGGGCGACATCGAGGTGATTTGTTTGTGGCCACCCCTTGCGGGATTAAGACATTAGGATATATATATATATATATATATATATATATATATATATATATATATATATATATATCCATATATATATATATATATATATATATATATATATATATATATATATATATATATATATATATTAAATAACAGAACGGAGGAAGGAAAAACAAATGGAGAAAAAAAATAATCCATACACCAGATTACTGGTGTCGTCTGTTCATAAAATATCTGTAACAGTTAGACTTGAACAGTTGTAGGTTGAAATTTGGAGGAAAACTACTCTGGGGAAGCGAGTTCCAGAGAGATGCAGTTCGGGGAATGAAAGAATTCTGATAGGCAGAAGTTCTGCAATATGGTTGAGTGACATTCCATTCATGAGCGCTACCAGATGCCCGTGTAGCACGAGGGAAGGCATGGAGAGGTGGCACCATGGACGCAACTTCGTCTGAGCATTTGCCAAAAAAATATCTGTAAAATAATGCAAGGGAGGCAACATTCCTTCTTACTTGCAGGGGAGGTAGTTTATATGTAATGGCAGGGTTGTTAATGATTCTAACAGCTTTATTCTGAATTTTGTCTAGTTATCTTAATGCAACCTCTCCGCAACCATTCCACAAGGGTGAGCAATATTCAAGCTGAGAGTGCACATGACTTTTATAAATTATAGCTAACTGCTCATCGGCGAAGAAGTTACGGACTCTGTACAATAATCCAAATTTCTTTGAGGCGGTTTTAGCAAGTGATCTGACATGAGAGGTCCAGCTGAGGGCACTGTTAAGTGAGACACCAAGAATTTCAATACTTTTGGAGATGGGAATATTAGTAGCACTGAAAGTAATGTACGAATCTGGCAATATCTGTCTACTAGTAAACTGTATATATTTAGTTTTACTAGCATTAAAAGAGACAAGGTTGTTTTGTCCCCATTCACTGATTATAGATAGATCTTGATTTATGGAGATGGCTGTATTGAGTTGAGAGGTAGAGATATTAGACTTTGTAAATGGATGTCTGAGTGTGAATGAACTATGTAGTGTTGAGTCATCTGCATATGAGTGAATGGGATTGTGAGTGACAGATAAGAGATCATTAATATGAACCAGAAATAGGGTTGGCGCCAGAACTGATCCCTGCGGCACGCCGGCGTTAATTGAGTGGAAATTCGAATATACATCATCTACTTTTACTCTTATTTTCCTGTCACTAAGATAAGAAGAAATCAAAGGAACAAAAGACGTTAGTCCATAGCAAGGGAGTTTGGACAGCAGGGAACAGTGCCATACTCTGTCGAAAGCTTTAGAGATATCAAGAGCTACTGCATGAGTTTCTCCAAAAAGATCAATTGATTGATGGATGGTATGAGTTAAGAGATTGAGTATGTCAATGGTGGATCTTTCGTGGCGAAAACCGTATTGTCTATTATTAATTAAGTTGTTGGATTCAAGATGTTTAACAATATGCTTATTAATTAAAGTTTCAAATACCTTACCAAGAGAAGATGTGATAGCTATTGGTCTGTAATTGGAGGGGTCAGACGAACTTCCTTTCTTCAGAACTGGGTGGATATTGGCTTCTTTCCATGAATTTGGGAATAAAGAAGTACGTATGCATAGTCTGAATAATTTAGCTAGGACAGAGGCAAGTTCAGAGGAACACTTTTTCAAAACAATTGGCGGAATTCCATCTGGACCTGGAGCTTTGTTGGTAGGTAAATTGTCTAGGATGGATTTTACAAATCTTGTCTGTATTTTAAGTGGGGCAATTTCGGGAGAATCAAGTTCCAGTACTGAGACATTCTGGCTGGTATCATCTATGGTAGAGTTTCTTGCAAAGGTACTAGCAAAGATATCTGCTTTCCCACGTGGGTCATTTGTAATATTGCCATCTGAAGATTTTAGTGGGGGAATGGAAGACGACTTGTTAAAGTTATTATTGAAAGAATTAAGAGTTGACCAGAATATTCTATTGTCATTAGGGTTGTTAAGTAGTTTTGATGCTTGCTTTTGAAGAAAGTTTGATTTAGATAGATTTAATTCAGCTTTTGCATGATTTCTAGCAATTTTAAATTGGGAGAGTGATTCAGGTGTTTTTGATTTTAAGTAAGAGTTATATGCTAATGACTTTTGGGCTGTTGCTCTGGCACAATTGCCATCAAACCATTTTGGAGAGGTTGATCTTTTAGTGAATTGTTGACTTGGTATGAAGAAATCCATACCAGCTAGTATTAAGTCACAAATGTGGGACTGGGTAGAATTGGGATCACTAGAGAAGAAAGACTGCCATGGAACATCAGCAAGATAATTTCTAAATCCATCCCAGTCTGCCCTGTCAAAGTGCCATCGGGTCACCCTGACAGGTTCGGAATGGGGAGGTGTAAGAGGGTTAACTAATGAGGCTTTGATGAGATTGTGGTCAGAGGATCCAAGTGGTGACAGTACCTCTATCCTGTATTGATCTGGATTATTTGTCAAGAATAAATCCAAGAGATGGGCATTATGGTCAGGATTATCAGGTATTCTGGTTGGTTGCTTTACCAACTGGGTGAGATTAAACGATTCCGCAAACAGCTCGCATTCTAGACCAGCGTCGTCAGTCCGGGCAGAATGCAATAACCATTCAACATTGTGTATGTTAACATCACCCAAAATGGTAATTTCATTGCCAAGGGCAAGGTCAAGGTTACTATATATATATATATATATATATATATATATATATATATATATATATATATATATAAATATATATATATATATATATAAATATATATATATATATATATATATATATATATATATATATAGATATATAGATATATATATTTATCTATCTATATATCTATCTATCTATATTTATATATATATATATCAATCTATCTATCTATATATATATATATATTTATATATACATATATATATATATATATATTTATATATATATTGTTACATAGCCTATGATTTCATCATCCTTTGTGTAATTTTAACGCACAGTTGCTGCATGTTTGATCACGAGCGTGTTCTGCCTCAGTCCCCCCCTTCTACCGTTATAGTAGAGTAAGTCGTTCTCTCTGTTATTCAGAGCGGGATTTTCATCTCTTTGTCCCCATGGCTTCATTTGCGCGTCCTTCTTACAACTTGTATCAAGCTCTGCTGGCCCCTATATAATGAGCTCAGTCTCTGCATCATTGCCACTTAGATCTGCTCCTCATTTTGTTCACATCTCTGTCCTCCCCTGTACAGATATTATTATTGTGAGTGCTCAAGAAATCTCCAAACATCTAGCAGCTGTGTGTAATTTGAGTATAACTGTCGTATTTTTTTTCTTGTACTGTGTAGCATAAGGTTAATTCTTAGGCCTAGTGAGGTCTTTGTGATTAATGTAGGGTTTTATATCAGTCATTTTTGATAATAGTTTGTATCTGTAATAATTTATCTGGCATTCACTGAGTATTATCTGGTATCTCATTTTATCAGGGCTGACTTAGATAAATTTACTCTTGCTAATTTCGTGTTAATAGAGGCTATTGCAGTTAACCATATATTTAACCTGTCTTTTGCCATTACATTATCCTTATGAGTCCTGAATGTTTTGTTGTTAGTTTGTGCATTAAACTTTAACTTGTAATTTTACCTAACTCTTTTGTTTTGAACCTGGAACTTTACGGGACAGTAGTGATTTTTAGTATTCTGACTTAAAGTGTACATTATCTTTCTCTGTTCCGTAACATAAATTTGGCGACCTCTTATCAGGATATTCAGGATATTATCATAAGGATATTGCTTGATATTTTGTGACTGTTACTTATTAATTATGTCTACTATTACTACACTTGATGAAGCCAAAGATTTTTTGTCAAATGTGCAAACAGTGTGTGATGTAGAAAACAGAACAAAGAATGAACTTAAGCTTGTTGCTCAACAATTGGGAATTGCTGTTCGCTCTCATCATTCTAAAGATCAAATTGTTGACATGATTAATGAAAGCTTGTTTAATGTAACTCCTCCAAATGAGCAAACGCAGATTGAATTAGCTAAGTTACAGCTAGCCCTGCAGGAGGCTAAGGCTAAGGAGGCAGAGGCCCGTTCTAAAGAGGCGGAGGCCCGTTCTAAAGAGGCTGAGGCACAAGTTGAAATTGCTAGGATTCAGGCAGACCATGAGTATCGCATGAAACAAGGTGGAACTGGATCATCTAGCTCTGATGATTTTGATGTGCTTAAAAATGTTAAACTTGTCCCTCCTCTTAATGAATCTGATTTAACAAAGTATTTTCAGTTGTTTGAGAGGGTAGCTACAGGTTTTAATTGGCCCAAACAGAATTGGCCAGTGCTCCTTCAAACTGTTCTCACCGGTAAAGCTCAAGTAACTTATGCATCTTTGCCTCAGGATCAATCTGATAATTATGATGTAGTTAAGAGCTTGATTCTTAAGGCCTATGAGCTTGTTCCTGAAGCCTATAGAGTAAAATTTAGGACAACTTATAAGCAAGATAAGCAGTCCCATGTTGAGTATGCAAAAATCAAAGAAGATCTGTTAGAGCAGTGGTTAAATTCTAAGAATGTGGATTCTGATTTTGACAAATTTAAGCAGATGATTTTGCTGGAGGACTTCAAAAGGTGTATTTATAAAGATGTAAGCCTATATCTTGATGAGAAAAGAATAGATAATTTGTCTGATGCTGCAGTTTTAGCTGATGAGTATGTTCTCACTCACAAGAGATATTCTAGAGAAAAAGGGAAAGCTGAGAGTAAGCACGTTGCCTCTACTCAGAGTACAGGTAACAGGAAAGAGAATAAAGATGATGTTTCTCAGGAAGTAAATACCAGCTTCACCTCTAGATTTCAGAAAAGTAAATGTACTTATTGTAGTAAGCTTGGTCATACTACGGAGAGATGTTTCAGGAGACAGCGTGATGTGAACAAAAAGGAGTCTTTAAATATTCAGTCAATTGGTCTAGTGTCCACTCTTGAGAGTTCCCAGAATTCTTTAACTGAGTTAACTGAACCTGCTTTGAGGGGTAACTTAAATTCTCAGGATGGAGCTCCTCTTTTGAGCAGTAACGTGGGTGACACTCTCAAGAGTTCATGTGCTAATTTCCTGTCTGATGGTTTTGTCAGTCCTCTGGACAGTAATGACAGGAAATCAGTTAAAATATATCGTGACACAGGTGCTTGCCAATCCCTTATGCTGACCAGTGTTCTAGGCTCTAATGTTAATTCCTCTGATGAAACTGTAATCTTACAAGGTGTAGGGAATAATTACTTCTCTGTCCCTCTGTGCAGAGTGAATTTAGAGTCTGGTTTTGTTAATGGTTCGGTTATCGTTGGCTTGGTTGAGACACTCCCAATGTCAGGTGTAACTTTCTTACTTGGAAATGATATTGGTGGAAGTCAAGTGTGTCCAGCTCCTCAGTTGTCTAGTGAGCCAGTGGCTGTGTCCCAGGATTGTGATGTCCCTGAAGTGTTCCCTGCATGTGCTGTCACTAGGGCTAAGTCTAAAGTTACTGGTGATTTAGAGGATAATGATGATGATGATGTTATCCTAGCTGACACTTTTCTTGCTAATTTGGACCACTCACCAGATGAGGCAGTACCCCATTAGTGTTGATAGTTTGTCTCGTCAAGAGTTGGTTGAGTTGCAGGTTGCTGACCCTGAGTTGAAAGGTCTAGCTAACTCTGTTTACAGTGAAGAAGAGTCAGCCGGTGCTTCTACTTGTTATTATGTAAAGTCAGGAGTACTTATGAGGAAGTGGAGACCCCCAACAGCATCAGCCGACTGTGAATGGGAGGTTGTACATCAAGTTGTCATCCCTCGTGTTTGTAGGCAGGATATCATTAGAGTGGCTCATGATTCCAGTTTGGCAGGACACCTTGGAGTGAGGAAGACTGTGGCACGCATTTTGAAACACTTTTACTGGCCAGATATCTTCAGGGATGTTTCCTGGTATTGTAAGTCTTGTCACACCTGTCAAGTTGTGGGGAAGTGTA
>NC_137056.1:21422794-21500294 GCF_032717465.1 Coenobita brevimanus | reverse complement strand
ATATATATATAAAGATAGATAGATAGACAGATACACTGACAGACAGACAGATAGATAGATAGGTTTAAGGATTTGAATTTCATTAAATCAGGCTTTACTGATCTACCAGAAGACCCACCGACATGTCGTAAAAATACCCCCGCTAATACCAATACACCAGTCCTGTATGAAACAGCCCTAGCATGTATTCAGTATGGACAATGGGTGTTAGCGCCAACGTGGTGACATGTAGAGGTGCATAGTATGTAGGAGGACTACTGGGCCTTGAGTGCAGGCTGTGAAGCCTATACCCGGAGTCGGACACATAAAAAAAAAAAAAATGTGTGTGTGTGTGTGTGTGTGTGTGTGTGTGTGTGTGTGTTTATATCTATATATTTAAAACACCTGCATTGTTTGTTTGTTTGTATGTTTGTTTGTTTGTTCTTCAATTATGCAGAAACCATTGGCCAGAGATTCTCAGACCAATGTTTATTCTGAATCAGGGTGACCCTAGGATGGTTTTCGAGGGGTCAAAATTCAGATTTGGGTCATTTAAATCACTGGTAGTGTCCGCCATTTTTGGCCAGGACAACGCCGGGTACCCCTGCAGCCCAATTTTTGGCACGGAGACTCACATGACCTCCAGTTCGGACATAGGATAGTGAGGTTGACCGAGGTCATTTGAGGTCACCGGTAATAGTAAAAATGTGAGCACAAAACCTGTGCGTTATTCTGGGAAAGCTGATACAGAATTTTTCTGGACCTCTTTTATTCCCTCTTCAGATGCATAAGAGGTGGTCTTTCTGGTGTGGAAAGATTGACTAAACTAGAGCAAATAGGATTACAGTGTTCACCTTTTTCGCCCGGTCAACGCCAGGTATAATACCAGCCACTGTTAATATATATATATATATATATATATAAATATAATATTAGTTTGGCTCCTGCATATTATAACTCGGCTTCATATATAGTAGAAATTTTACACGTCGAGGGATTATACGGATTTACTCACCCCCTTCTCCAGCTTTTAGGTCTGATTCAACCCTCCTACTCTCAACCCACTTTAAATTGGCATTAAATTTCCGTCTCTCCATCTTGAATAATGAAACGAAACAAGCGACCACCACTAAATTATGGTGCTGGTCACGATGGTATGGTATGGAAATGATAGAAAGCCTTACTGTTGGTTGGGTAAACTGGTTCAGCACGAGTACTTTGTCAAGCCTCTCATGCTTCGGACACCATTAGTACTCTGTCCCAGTTAATGCTAAATGTTACTGAGCTTAAAGGAACTTGATTGTGATATTACATTTTAGGGCTTTAAACTGAAGGCATAAGCTTAACAGCCCGTTCTCGTTGGTTCAACATTGCTCCTGTGTCACACAGCTGCAGATGTCACCACTTAGGTAGTGGGTACTGATACTCACAGCCCGTACTAGGGTTGTTTCTTTCAGAGCTGATGTTTTGGTACTGGCATACGAGTAGTGAAGGGGGAACCTCTTCACTCTGATTGTTTTTTTTGTTCCTGTTACTTTCAAATGATATTATTCAGCTTAGGTGACACTTTGTGAACCGTATGAGTTAACACGTTCAGTATAACAAATAATAAATAAAATCATCTGAAGGCTGACGAATGAGGATATAAAGGAGCGTTGTGGTGTGGATGTGGATGTGATAGGAAGCGTTATGAGGAACACACTGAGGTGGTTTGGCCATGTGGAGAGGATGGAGGGTGAAAGACTGACGAAGAGAGTGTATGTGAGTGAAGTGGAGGGGGGAAGAGGGAGGGGGAGGCCTAGGATGAGATGGAGGGATGGGGTGGAGAGGTATATGAGAGAGGGGGGTGTGAGTTGGGAGCAGGGCAGTGAAATGGCGGGGGACAGGGCGACTTGGAGGCGATTTGTTTGTGGCCACCCCAAACGGGATTGAGGCGTCTGGCAATAGATAGATAGATAGATAGATCTGAAGGTTACACAAATTAGCCAAAACAAGCCCTAATATGGCAACTCCATCACTTGTATTTAATTTCAGCTAACGCCAGATGATTTATTCATTAACACTTACGAGACTAACAGCGGTAATACTGCAGCCGTTAATCCTGATGGGTGGGACAATTCTAGTACTCCTTTCCATCTAACGCCATACATTCTTGTTTAATTCAGAGTGGGTTATAGGAGCATGATAATGTTAAAACGTCATCGTCGTGAAGGGGTTAACAGTTTTCATCCTATGTACTTGACGTCCTTCACTCCTTCAGTCACATAACATTCTTTTATTTCTCTGATCAGCTGACGGTTTTATTCAACGTAGGACAGATTGATAGAAGCGATGGGGTTAATGAAAGTAAAATATAATCTCTTCAGTTCTAGAATGCCTAGTCCAGACTGAACTGAATCGTCCGGTGATAGGAACAGTTAAAACAAAATATGATGGTGAAGCAGTTGATCTCTCCAGCCAGATGACTTATTAAATATTTAGTTACTTCCAAAATATTTCATCTTGCTCTGTTGAAATCTTTCAAAAATAGAAGTGGTTTGATATTGCCTTCACGAGCCCATTCATTAATTGGTTCTTTCCTGGGCGGAAGAAATAGTCTGGTTACAGAAAAAGTGGTTTCATCATAATTTCCACCTCATTATTCTCTCTCTCTCTCTCTCTCTCTCTCTCTCTCTCTCTCTCTCTCTCTCTCTCTCTCTCTCCTGTTGTTATAGTGAAAACAAGAGCCTCGCAGCCCAGTTTTAGCCGCTCAGCACTTGTCCAAATTAGGCCGTTTCTGAATCACGCTTCGCTTTGGAGCAAGCGTTTTTTGACTCTATCGGGCTGTAGGGCACTTGCCCAAATGAGAACCGTTTCAGAGAAACCGCCACCACCTCCGTCACAGCTACCATCACCACTACAGCGACCACTACCTCCGCCACAGCTGCCACCACCACTACAGCGACCACTACCTCCGCCACAGCTGTCACGACCACCACCACCAGAGCTACCACCACCATCACCCTAACAGCTACCAACACAACAACCACCCCCACAGCTACCTCCACCACCACCCCCAGCTGTAAGTACCACCACCCCCACAGCTACAACCACCACCTTCAAAGCTACCACATCCACCACCACCCCTACAGCTACCTCCACCACCACCCCCACAGCCACCACCAACAGTATCCCCACCACCACCACCACCACCACCCCTCACAGGTTCCTCCATCTCCTACCCCACAGTTACCTCCACCACCACCCTCACAACTACCACCACCACCCCCTCAAGAGCTTCCACCACCACCACCCCCACAGCTACCACCACCACCACCTCCCCCAAATCTACCACCAACACCAACTCCCCTGGAATGGTGACGTCTTCCCCGTGGGTTTTCCCCCCAGAGGCTGTCGAAGCAGAAGAGGACAGCATGGGGGCCAAACCACTGCAAACTCCCCCGGCCCCTCACGGGGCCCAAGAACCTGGGAGTGGCTTCGGTCGTCTAGGCAAGTACCACAGCTCTCAACACAACACACACAACAACACCATTTTTTTCTACACCGAGAAATGACTCCCAGGTAGACTTCTTCTAGCCGGTGACATTGAGAGCAATCCAGGACCCACCAACCAATACGTTTATGTCCAACATGCTCAAAACCTTTCACTTCGAGCCAACAGACAAAGGGTTCAGTTTAGTGCAATTCCTGCAAGAACTGGACCCATTACACCACCACAACACTTGCATCCAGAAAACACTACACAAACACCTGGACCTGCTCCTTATGCTCCTTCCCCCCACCCACTAACCTCCCCCACCAACCCCACTCCTACTTCCTCCACACCTCCTCAGCCTAACCCACCGATCCTTCCCACATCATCCAATCCCCCAACTCCTCCCATTCCATCCTAGTCTAATTCACCCCAACCCTTACCTCCATCACAACCTTCTACCCCTACCCCTACACCTACACCCCCACCTCCCCTCCCGCGCTGCAGCACCCAACACACGTCGTACACAGAACATAAACATTCTTCAGATAAACATAGATGGCATAAACACCAAAAAACAAGAACTCACACAATTCATCAAACAACAAAACATACACATTGCCATCTTACAAGAAACAAAACTACGCAGAACACAAAAAATACCTACATTTCATAATTTCACCACCATTAGACAAGACGGGTCCGATGGCGGTGGCGGTGGACTCATCACCCTGGGTCACAAATCCATCAACTTTTCAGATACTAGAACAAAGTCACGTCTCCCCGGGGGCCACGTGACACCACAACAGAAATACAATCAATTATAATACGCACTGGTAATCAATCACACATAACAATCGCCGATATATACATTTCCCCCCGGTTGTCCCCTACAGTACCACACAATTACTCTCCACAAATACACCATATCACTAACATACCCAACATTATCCTGGGTGATGATTTCAACGCCCAGGAGTCGCCCTGGCATGTCAACAACCCTGACACAGACAGAGGGCTGGTACTACAATCCCAAACAGATAATCTTTTCATACTCAATAATCTCCATCAACATATCGATATTGCACATTACGCCCTCTTCCTCCCATCATCCCCAGACATCACCTTTTGCTCCCCAAACCACGCCATCGCAACATCCTGGAGAGTTGTCAAAACCCTTGGCTCTGACCACCTCCCAATCATCATCACTACCAAAACCAGCATCACCCCAGCTGGTCACAGACACATATACTCTAATAATAAGAGAGCCAACTGGCAGGCCTTCACAACTGAAGCAGAACAACACTTTGAATCATTAAACAGTACATCCATCACAAACATCAACACTGCTGTGCACACTTTCATTACAATTATTCAAAATGCAGACAAAAGACACATCCCCAGAGGCAACAGAAAGAGACACAACCCTAACTTCACACCAGAAATTCAAGTCCTCACCAGTCAACTGGACACACTACGACACTCCCCAACACCCCATACACAAGACACCGTGCAACAAATACAAGAGCTCAACACTAAACAATAAAATATCAGAACAACAAACACTAAACTGGAATAATTATCTCCAAACACTTGATCACAAAACAAACACTAGCAAACTCTACAAACCACTAAACAGCATTATACTCTCCAGCAGCAACACTACACATTCACATGTTGCCATCACAACAACAGACACCATACCCCCAAACAAACAACAAGCAAACACTCTCATCAGTCACTTTGCACATGTCAGCCATCTAAACCCCCATCGTGATGACCGAAGTGTCATCCGACACAAGAGACAGTTCCCACAGACCCAGACTTTGCACCTTTCACATACAACCAGACGAAGCACATCATTAGCAACGTTAACCACTCATCTGCCCGTGGCCCAGACAACATAAGCAACATACACCTTACACAGCTTGGACCACAAGGCATACAAGCACTCACCAACATATCAAATTACAGCCACTCACACAACATAATACCCAGCATCTGGAAGCATGGCAATATCATCACTAACCCCAAACCCAACAAAGACCCCACGCTGCCTTTCTCGCACCGTCCCATCACACTCCTCTGCACCCCTTCCAAAGTCATTGAACGACTGGTACTACAACTAGTTACACCTCGTACCCCCCTAGCCCCATCACAACATGGTTTTAGGCCACTACACTCCACAAACACTTCTTACAGACCATAGACAGTGAGTTTTTGATGGCATGAATTCATCTAGGCCACCACACAGAACACTCCTAGTCCGCTTTTGATGCCATCCCCCACCACAACCTCACAAGCAAAATATTCAACACAAACATGCACAATAACACAAAAAGATGGCATGCAAACTATGCACATGTAACATTTGCTGGTCAGTCTTCAAACATCACAAACTTCACAAATGGCGTCCCCCAAGGATCTGTGTTGTCCCCTGCTCTCTTTAACCTAAACATGCACGACGTACCCACGCCCCACACACCACAAATACACATAGCTTCCTGTGTGGATGACATAACACTTACATGCACACATCAAAATGCAAGCACAGCTGCACACATCCTCCAATCTTACCTCAACACACTACACGAATGGTTCACCAGAAACAGGCTCAAAATAGCCCCAGCCAAATCTACAGTGACCCTCTTCACAAACTGGACTCAGAACACAGTCACATTCCACACCTCATCATAAACAATACTCCAGTGAACTTAATAACACAAGAAGAAATAGATAGAATTTTTAGAAATAAGAAGAGAGTAACTTTTCTGGAAGAATCTGATTTAGACTTGTACAGTAGATGGCAAAAAAAATTGCAGTAAACGGTATGATACGGTTAAACATTAGTTTCACAGAGACTACAAGACCAATTTCTGCATTTTTTTATATTGTTGAAAATTTAGCAGTAAAAGCTGATATGTTGCTGGGCATAAGATGCATGAGAACAGAGTAAATAACTTGACTCCTACAAATGAATGGAACAGACTTTGATATTGAATTCATAGAAGAAATACCACCAGAGTCCTCACCGATTAGTAAAACAGAACCAAAAAGAGCTGGTAATATTAAAAGCTTAAACAAACATACAGAAACAGATGAGTGTATAGATCCACTCACACCATCCCCCCCAGCCTCCAGGACTAGAGACTGTGGTAACGGTACTAACTTATCAGTTTTTCCCACCCATCTCACCAATGATTTAGTTATTCCTCCTAACCCCTACATAAGGGTAACCATAAAGAGCAAATTGAAGAATAGTACTGTTCTTTTCTTGGAAGAATTGTGTAAAGTAAAAGGACTGTCAGTAGAAAACACATTATGTCAGATGAATAACGATGGGCAAACTCAGATATTCCTAATTAATCACATGAATGGGGAAGTACAGTTGAAAATGGGACTTGTATAGTTAATATTGAAAAATGTCCCGCCCCCAATGATGGAAATTAAAATACATACCTCCGCCGCCGCCGGACCACCCACCCCGCTACCCCCCACCCCACTGCCGAGCCACAGCCCCACCACCACCCCAGGAGGACACCATGGCAGGCCAGGTCAGGGTGAGACTGACCCAGAGCGAGAAGGGCGCCGGGGCACCCCTACCTTAAGTCCCTCTTCCACTCAACCGACCCAACAACAACCACGCAGGAAGAAGAGACGACCCTGCGAGCGGAGCAGCCTTCACCGGGTTCGGGGTGGGACTGCTCCAGAAACAGTCCCAAGCAACACCGCAGTAACGGCCATCATACGTACCGGGGAGGAAGCAGCCATCGTACGCCCCTCAGTTGCTTTCCCCTGTAACACCGCCACAACGGCCATCGTACATGTAGGGGAAGGAGCGGCCATCGTACGCCCTTCAGTTACAGATCCACCTGGAGACAGCCTCGGAGCATCAGCTATTGAGCGCGCACCGACTGGGAAAGGGAGAAGTGGAACTGCGGTAACGGCCATCGTACATACCGGGGAAGGAGTGGCCACCGCACGCCCTTCAGTTACTTCCCATCGGTCAGGCAGAGCCATGGTAATGGCCATTGTACGTACCAGGGAGGGAGCGGCCATCGTACGCCCCTCATCTGCCTCTTCCTCCTTCGGAAGCAGCACCGCCACAACAGCCATTGTACGTGTGGGTTAAGGAGCAGCCATCATACGCCCTTCATCCATAGTTCCTAGGGTTCTTCCAGAAGGGAAGGTCCCTTGCGCGGCCGGCTCACTACCTCTTGTCTGCGTGGGACACCCTTCTCTCTCTCCCTCCAAATGTGGTTCCCCGGAGGTGCTGCCGTTCCCGGAGTGGTGGCATGGCCCTGTCCCGGTCCTGCAGCCAGCCCCTGGATGACACCGGTCCCTGACGGACGCCCGGCAGAAGAGGTGCCGCAGCTCACTCCTGACAGCACCCCGCCCTGCAGGTGACTGCAGCACCCGGACCCCCAGGGCCAGTCAGCAGGCCCCAGAGCAGGGCTGCCTGGGCCCCACTCCCGCAAGGCCTTCTGCCAGGAGTAAGAGGTGGCAGGCCTGGCTCCTGGAGTTATTTGACCCCAGCCCCAAGGGCCACCTACCAGGTCGAGGCCCCCAGACAGGAGGGCCTCCCTGCACCCCACCGAAGAGGCCCCGGCATGAGGACCACCCATCAGGTCGAGGCACCCAGACAGGAGGGCCTCCCTGCATACCCCTGTCGAAGCAGGCCCGGGCGATGATGTCCCTGCGGGTGGTCCACTGCCTCCTGCGGGAGGGCTCCCCAGTAGGGCCCCCTCCCACGCCCGGGCGACACCTCTGCTAGCCCAGGAACCAGAGGCTTAGTGGCGACTTCAACGCATCTCATACATCGCACATAAGTGCATACCCCAGAGACAGGAATGAAAATGACAGTGAAACAGTGAGGGAAATGATATACAGTGACACACTGTATAAGTGAACACCAAGGCTGAAAGTAAGGTTCAGTGAACATGCATAATAAGATGACTGGATGTAAAGAAACTTAGTGTCGATTCTAGTGGCAAAAGAACGAGGAAGCTCGTGAAACAGTGTCACCATGGCTAAGTGACAATTCCTGGTGCCATGACTCGCGCTATAACAAGTGTATAGAAATATTAGCCAACCTGACCATTTATTCCACCCACACATAGTGCATCCGGTCCAGAACATTAAATAATAATTATGCATTGGTTATAATACCGATGTCATATTCTAGTAACTATCAACATCTGTGTATATATGAATTCTGCCCTTGACACCCTTGTGTATTTGTGTATATTTTGTGTTGGAAAACCAACTCTGTCTTCCTGTCTATGCCATATCCAGTGTCTCCCTGCTCTTATATTGTAAGGTGTGTTGAACTAATACAATAAATGTGTTAAGGTATACTGCCGAGTTTTTATGTCCTGTTCCTTTGTGGGTGCTTTACTTCCGTTCCGGAAAGAGGACCTCGCCCAGTCGCGGGCGTTTTTAGGACGAGATGTCGAACTAAAAACACCCCGCATAACAGAAATAGTTTTAGCTGGAGTGACAGGTAAGATAAAATCTACGGATAGAGAAAGCATAAAGGAGTATTTAATTCACTCATGTGACTTTGATGAAGAAACTGATTTGTTAACATTGTTGGAAAAACATAGGGACACCGTAGCATTACCTGGAAAACAATTAGGGTGAACTAACTTGATTAATCACAAGATTAATGTACATCCAAACACACAACCGATTTTCGTACCTGCATATAGAGTCCTACAATCTCAACGTACACTCGCAAACCAGTATGTCGATGAAATGTTAAAACTTGGAATTGTTGAGCCATCAGTCTCCCCGTGGAATGCCCCATTATTCTTCGCGTCCAAACGAAATGGAGAAGTGCATGAGGTAGTAGATTACCGTAAACTAAACAATCACACAATCCCAGACCAGTTTCCTGTGCCATTACTAAGTGACATCCAATAGAATATTGGACCAGAAAATAATGTATTTTCCACAATACATTTGCTTAATGGATACTATCAAATACCATTTGATCAGGAGTCACGTAAATACACTGCCTTTTCCACAAATACAGGGCATTATCAATACAGGAGAATGCCAATGAGATTGAAGACAGCACCAGGTACTTTCCAACGCCTGATGAATTACGTATTTTCTGGAATTCTAAGACAAGGAATATTCGTTTATCTTGATGATGTAATTGTCGCAACTAACGATATAAAAGAACATCTCCAGTAATTAGACCTACTCTTACAAAAGCATGGTGAAGCTGGTTTAAAAATTAAGCTTTCTAAATGCAAATTTTGCTTTAAGGAAATAAAATTCTTAGGCCACAAACTAAATACTGAAGATATTCACTCCTCCGATGACAAAATACAGGCAGTAAGAGACTTCCCAGAACCCACTACGATAGACGAAGTAAGACAATTTTTAGGTCTAGCAGGGTTTTATGGGTCATTTATACAACAATTCTCTCATATAACCTTTCCTCTATTCCAACTACTCAAAAAAAATATGCTATATTCCAAAGGCGAGAAGAACAACAACAAGCATTTAACGAATTAAAAGATAAACTTACAAATGAACCATGTTTGGCCTATCTGGATTTCACAAAACCATTAATTATTTGCACAGACGCATCTATTAAAAGATCACGGTCTGTATCGACGCAAGAAGATAAGAGAGGACAGAATCAACCAATTGCATTTGCCAGCAGGCAAATAAAAGGTGCAGAGAAAAATTATTGCACCACAGACTTTGAGGCACTTGCAGTGGTTTTTGCATTACAAAAGTTTCGATATTTGGTATATGGTTATGAAATACACTTATTCACCGACCATAAACCCCTAGTGGGTATGTTTAAAGAAAAACTCCTCTCTGGGAGGAGTGCAAGATGGAAATGTACAGTCGAAATCTACAATGTACACATTCATTACATACAAGGTAAAATGAATCTAGTAGCTGATGCATTATCTAGGAACCCGAAAACAATTCATGTCGCGGCATTAGACCTCAAAGGAAACATCTCAAACCACGATGAAATCGCGAAAGCACAAAGACTTGATCCAACATAGTCTAAAGTTATATACAAGTTAGAAAGTGGAGATGACATACAATTACCCGAATTACATGTACCACTAGAACAATTCACAATAATCAATAATGCCTTATACAGGATTAACCCAGGACAATCAAAACGCCGAAGAAGTAATAATTAGTGGTATCTAATGACATGATACCCCAAGTATTACGAACGATACACGATAGCCCACATGCAGGACATCATGGAAAGGATAGGACATTCAAACAAGCCCAGTTGTTATATTACTGGCCATCATTACGAGAAGATATAAACAGTCCTGAAGACAGACGCGAATCATGTGCATAACACAAGGATATCCAATCACACCTGCACCAATAGGTAATTACCCTGTGCCACATCAACCATGGGACGTTGCCGGGGTTGATTTACTCAAGATGCTGTTATCATACAATATCCTATTCGTAGCAACGGATCATTTTTCCTGTTCTGTAATTTTAGCCCCAATTATGGATAAAACAGCAGAGACAGTAGCAAAGACAATAACAGATAATGTAATATGTCGCTTTACTACCCCAAAGGTACTAATAAGCGATAATGGAGGTGAATTTAATTCTAATATCTTACAAGAAATATGTAAACAATACAGTATCAAAAAGGTTAACGTTTTAGCCTATCACCCAGCATCTAATGGGTTAGTAGAGAGACAAAACAAAAAAGTATTAGATGTTCTACGACACAGTCTCCATGAAAATTATGCAAGCTGGGATGCTTGGATTCTCAGAGTAGAAGCCTCAATTAATGGATCTATAAATAAATCTGTAGGAGACACCCCACATTTCAATATATACGGGACAGAAAAAAAAAACTACCATATGAAATTCTAGGCGAAAATCTGCCAATATACAACTACGATGATTACCCTAAACCCCGTTTACGTGAATTCCAGGACATACATAAGAGAGTGAAAAAACAATCATCGACCAAGGAAAAAATGACGGAGGCATTTAATAAAAAGGCAAAAGACTCGCCTATCAGCTTAGGAGACATTGTTTATGGTATCATTCATACGAGAGACAATAAATTATCCCCGAAATTTGAGGGCCCATACAGAGTAATTAACATAAAAAAGTTGTTATTAGGTCACTGTCAAGTGGCGGTGAGAAACAAGTTCATATTGACCACTTAAAGCGAGTTTTAAGGGAATTATCCAATAATTATACAACCTCGGATACCAATCAAGAAAACAACAATAATTACAAAAATAAATTAAAGGTCGCATACCAAACAAACAATCATAGGTGCAACTGTTCCAAAAAAATCTACAGTACAACATTTACACGATTTAAATATCGATTTAAACTCCTTCTGTAACTGAAATAACAAGCAAGTTATTGTTCTCCGTTAGTCAACCGTAACGCACATCATCACTGCCATCGACCACAGCATGACTATAATAGAAAATTAATAGAATTTTTTTTTATTTCGGTAGGTAACGATGAAGGACTTATATCATGGATTCTCCTCTCCATAGCAAGAGGATATGCTCACTTAGACCCCCAGCACATAGTACGGCAAGGATGCCTCATAGTTCCAACGGCCACGAAGTCAATCGTAAAAGATGTCATGAGTACTGAAATCAGTTTGGATTATTTATAGGAATTACCAACTTATTTAGAGAACATCGCCAGACCCATGAGGACCCTGGACTTCATGATAGGAGGCTATGCTTCACAAACACATAACACAAAGGAAGTGGATGAAATAGTGAAGTAAGCGAAATGGAAGATAGAACAGGCGAAGTCAACTATGCTCATCATGATCCAAGATCTTCCATCTCATGGAACGGAGGTACTGAGCGACACGAACAACATCACTAGTACTCGCCAAAAGCGAGGTTTGTTTGACCTGGGTGGTGCAATTCTTTGAAACATCTTTGGATTGGCTACAGAGGAAGATCTTGAAGAAATAAACAAATTTAATAAAATAGCTCAGGTACTAACATATCAAAATAAATGTATCGCCAGACAAAACTCAGCAATGAAGACAATCGTGAAAAATCCAAAAAAAGGAGAAAACATAGCTCACTAGAGTGTAAACAAAATGAATGCCATGGAAGGGAACACAACACTTTTCCAACACTTCTCCATCATCACGGAACACACTGACACAATTATACTCCAGCTAGATAACACTAGAGTTCATTACAGGGCACTTATGCAAGAAATTGCAAATGCTGGTAATGGCAGGATCACAAATGACCTACTTCCAGTTCGTGAGTTACGTCAGATAATTAGCCAAGGCATACATAAACATAGTTTGAAGCCTTTGTTTCGTGGTAGAGATTTCATGTTAAATTATCCATATTTAGAAGCGCATTAACACCAATCAGAACTAGTTCATGTACCATTCATAACTGACGACCTGTTCACAGTGTAACAAATACACCCCTTCCTTTGTAAGAATAATAACACTTTGGTCATTATCATCAACACAGACACCGAACTCATCATGGTCTCCAAGAGACGGAACACTGTCACTTTCGCCAGCGAATCAACGATTGAACTAAAGTGCCGTACATCCTTACATGCTGTTCACCTTTGTCCTGCGTACATATTCACGTTTCAGCCTACTGGAACAGTCCCTTGTGAAATGGCTATCATAAGAAATCAAGACATTCATCAACACTGCAACTTCACGTTTGCTCCAGATTAGCTTAGACACCATCAATGCATCGGACACTCACAGTTTTTTTTTTAAATTTCACTCATAATACATCAGTTTACATAATCTGTCCAGATATACAGTACCACTATCTCATACTTCAGCATCAGGATTATACATGGCACCAAACTACTGTGCGGTACTTACACCATCCATGTCCACTTTATCCACCAACAATCACTACGCCATCCTCAGTCATACACACAAACATTTCCACCCACTGCCTGATATGAACTTAAACATGAGCACAAGTATTAAGCTGACTTCACCTAAGTTTGAAACTATGCAACTGATCAATGAAACAATGAAGCCCTGGGAAGATTTGAGTTTGAGTATGTTCAACCCATATTATGTGTATAGCCCAGCACCTACTGTCTTTATAATCTTCTCTATTGTATTAGCAGTAGTGCTGTTCGCAATGCACAGAATGCATGCAGGAATTGCAAACTTGGAGTCAGTATTTAGTGGGGGTAGAGTAAAGATTCAAGTAAAACTGCCTGAATGAAGTGTACACATTTTGTATATAGTATTAATTAAAAAAAAATAAAAAATAAAAACATTTGGAAAGACACATGATATAGAAGTACACCAGGATCATTATCTCTATATGATATATTAATAGTTCTTACTATAATCTTAATTTTGAACTATTTTTTGCATATATTCATATGCCTGTTATACATACACATTTTACAATATGTCATACAATATTCTATAATCATTTTAATTATAGTGCATTTGTTCAATTATGTATACAGTTTGTTTAAAATGTATTATATTTCTAAAATATTACTGGATCATTGCAATATTAACATGAATATTATATCTATGCAATATTATAATCAGTTTTATGTATTAACAGATTAGAGCATGTCAGTGATGAATGCTGTTGGAGGATCGCCAGCTGGCATAACTGAGTGATGTCAGGACTCCATATTATAATAATACATGATAGATAAATAGATACATAGATAGACAGTGTAATAGATAGCATAGGAACACCAGTTAAGGCTAGGTGTGGGAACGGGAAATATGTCAGCAGGAGTTCAGCAAGACTAACCAAAAGAATGCCAGTGGGCACTGGAAGCACTACATACACACAGACACACACAAGCTTCTAGAACCCACAACTATGTTTTACACACGCGTCACTAGCCCTCCTAGACAAGAATGCAATGCTTAGAAAGCCAGAAAGAGGCTAGCCACAGAACCAAAAGGTTGTACAGAGAGGGAGGAGAGAAAAGAGGGGTCCAACGAGACTTAGATAGTAAATTACGTTCCTGTGTAATACATACATTGCTCAACTTATACCTTTCTTTGAAGATAATAAATCAAGATCAACTCCCTGTATCCATCTTTAACTTCTGCCTTCGACTACATGATAACTAGAACCAAATCTCAAGATTAACATATTACAAGCTCAAGATTCACACACACACACACACACAATGTGGTAGGTCTCCATATTATAATTGCAAACCATAATAGATAGATAGATAGAGAGACAGATAGAAGCAGGAAGTCAAATGATGAGAAGGTGTTGTGTTTGCGAGAAGCGAGCAGCGCTAAACATGCTCACACGGAGGAAAGCTGACGACAGCGGCCAGTAAGGAGATGATGCAGTTAGCTGTCAGCAGTCCTCTCGTGAACAAAGATCTAGTCCACCCCTGCTATACCAGAATTTAGGAAAGAGAGCTCAGACGGAGATTAGCCACCGAACAGGCTAGAAGATGGAGACAAGCGACCCTAGAGAGAGGTCGAGACGGAGATTAGCCTTAGAACAGGAAGAGAGAGAGAGATAGCGAGACAGGGAGGTAGCTACCCAGGACTTATACTATTATACCTGTTTAATATTTCCAAGACAAATAAAAATAGTCCCATACTATTCTTTACCTCTCCCGTCACTACATGACATCTGGTGGGGAAATTACTACAAGATATAAAAGCCGCTCGACCACAAGTCTAAAATATACTTCTCTACAAGTAACTACAAAGTCTTTATGACATTTGGTAGCAGCGAACGTATACGAACCTCGTCTACGAATCAACATTAAACTCCTACAAAATATCAAGATTGAAAAGAACTAAAAATATAAGATCCTGACAGTATTCTCTCCATCATGCCCCCTCCGTCTCCCAGATCATTACGCTGATGCAGAGGTCAAGAGATCACTCGACGCCTTGCAAGTAGCTTAACGACAAACCAGCAAATCTGCGGACATCGTCTCCGAATTAAAAGCAAATTTCTACAAAAGCAACCGAGACTACAAGATTAGCTTCAGTTTTACATTGAATCCTACAAAATACAGCCTACAGTGCAAATAGTCTACAAGTCTACGACGAATCAGCGAACTACAGCCATCTACAATCAACTACAATTAACAACTCTACGTCGTCTGTATAATCTTCTACACGCACCTACAAGAAGCGGCAGTCTTCATCCTACAACGGGTAAATCACAAGAAAAAAGGACCAATAATACATCAAGAAAGAAAGAAAAACAAACAAACGAACAAACACACGAAGAGTGAGAGACGACTCACAACTCATAACCACCAGACCTCACCCTCCTCTCTCTACTACATCCACCCAACCCCCACCGCTTACGCAGATGTGAAGAGGTCAGGACGACGAAGCAAACACCAAGTCCATATTCACAACTCATCTTACTCACTCGTCTTCACTCAAGTTACTCATCGCTACTCATTCACTCACCACAACTACCAGTGTGGGAAGTTGAGGTCATCATGCGTGCTTGCTGAACAGACGCCACGTCAGTCAACACACCACCTGCACCACCACTCACACCATTCTCACCACGGTAAAAAATTAGTGAGTTACATAGTTACTTCATTTATACAATACACAGTGATAGACAATAAGCTTCTGCACAAACATATAAAACGTGCTGTATAGTTACAGCTTAAATACACATACTTACTTCAGTTATCTGCATAACTCAAACACTAAATAATCACCAACAATAAATATTCTACACTGTATATATTCATTCATTTATTATAACATTTATTTACTACCAACGAGTGTTACCATTTATACCTACATAAAATACGTGTTTCATACATACAACTATACATATTATATCTACAAAGTAATAAAGAAGATATACCATCACAGTTACTCAGTGAGCAATTAAAAGAACTGTATTTAACATTTATTAAATAAAGCTACCTAGTGGAAACAGACAAATTAAGTTACACGGTAAACTAGAGAAAAAAAAAATGGCCAACACAAATGCCGTTAGCAAGAGTGAACATCTTCAACACAATCGTGAAGACAATGATTTCCACACAGTGCTGACACACATATTACCCACGACAGGTACAGGTGAACAACAAGTCAGTGTGTATAGTTAATACTGTATATAGTGTATATATATATTTTTTATATACAATAACAAAATATGGGACTATATAATATCATTTTATAGTATCTGTGCAATATAAACTAAACTTTAAAAAAGTATCCCAAGGAAATTAACCAGTAATTATGCAACCATGAACAAAATGGAAAAAGCGTACACAAGCAAAGAGAAACAAACTATAGAAAATCAATTAAAAAAAAAAAGAAAAAAAAAAAGAAAGAAAGAAAAGTAAGAAAGAAAAAAAGAGAAATAAAGTAAGATCACATAACAAACAAATGAAAATAAGTGTAAATGTTACTATATATGCCAAAATACCACATAAACTACAAAAAAAAAAAAGCAAATTGTGTCTCCACAAACAAGTGGCATGACACATCATCACTATCATCGACCGCAGCATATGTTAGGACTGCAGTTATTACAATTATGTTACTCCATATTATAATTATGTAACTACAAACAATATGTACCAATTTATGTGACAGTTGCATTAACAAGATGTAACTTTTATGTAACTTTAACTACAATTATGTAACTACAAACGATAGGTAACAATTATGTAACGACAAACGATTGCATTATGTTACACTAACTACAATTATGTACCTACAAACGATATGTAACAATTATGTAACGACAAACGATTGCATTATGTTACACTTTGCCAATTATGTAACAGTTGCATTAACAAGATGTAACTTTTATGTAACTTTAACAACAATTATGTACCTACAAACGATATGTAACAATTATGTAACGACAAAACAGTTGCATTAACAAGATGTAACTTTTATGTAACTATAATTATAAGGCCAACACAATTATGCATTAACACAATATTTGGTAACAATTCATAAAATGTTACAATTATGTAGTACCACAATGTTAGTACAATATTATAAGTCATACAATTATAGCACAATTCTGTATTACCAGTATCATCATACAAGTTAGGTGAAATATTAGACATTACTAAAGTGATAACTCTATGTAATGTATAACCTAGCAGTATTACCATTGCACAATTATATGCGTACGTCTGTTGTACATGCACGTCTTACAAAGTGTTATACAACAATCATTGCATTTATTCAAATATGTATACAACTTGTTTAAATGTATTATTACTGAATAATCACTATTTACTATGAATAATATATGTATACAATATTCATACAATTATGTTACTTTACAATATTATGTATTTCACTTAATTAACTTAAAGTTCATTATAATGTGTATGTAGTATGTATTAATATATTATAACTATTAAATGTCGATGGTACGCCATTTTTGCGCGGCCGAGCAATGTGGTAGGTCTCCATATTATAATTGCAAACCATAATAGATAGATAGATAGAGAGACAGATAGAAGCAGGAAGTCAAATGATGAGAAGGTGTTGTGTTTGCGAGAAGCGAGCAGCGCTAAACATGCTTACACGGAGGAAAGCTGACGACAGCGGCCAGTAAGGAGATGATGCAGTTAGCTGTCAGCAGTCCTCTCGTGAACAAAGATCTAGTCCACCCCTGCTATACCAGAATTTAGGAAAGAGAGCTCAGACGGAGATTAGCCACCGAACAGGCTAGAAGAAGGAGACAAGCGACCCTAGAGAGAGGTCGAGACGGAGATTAGCCTTAGAACAGGAAGAGAGAGAGAGATAGCGAGACAGGGAGGTAGCTACCCAGGACTTATACTATTATACCTGTTTAATATTTCCAAGACAAATAAAAATAGTCCCATACTATTCTTTACCTCTCCCGTCACTACATGACATCTGGTGGGGAAACTACTACAAGATATAAAAGCCGCTCGACCACAAGTCTAAAATATACGCCTCTACAAGCAAATACAAAGTCGCTGCTTTATGATACAAAGTCTTTATGACACACACACACACACACACACACACACACACACACACACACACACAATCCTTGGTGTAATGCACAGTACATGAATGTCAAATAATCAACACATCACAAACATTAAAGATAAATCATTACCAAGACTAACCACCTTGAGGTCACTTGCCCATGCAACATTTTGACACAACAAAGAAACCACCACCACAGTATATAAACAATATACGTTCAGTGATGAATTATGCAAGTCCTACTTGGGCTTCTAACCTCACCAAAACACACTACAACACTCTACAGACCATACAGAACAAGGCCCTAATATTAATCACAGGCTGCACAGCTACTACACCCCAGACCACCTACACAAAGAAAAGTCAAAGATCATTTAGACATGAGAGGCACCCAAATTCTCGGTGCAGCCTCCACAAACCCACACCATCCACTACATCACATGGCAGCACATCCAAACACACCAAGGAACATCAAAATAACACCCAGCACACGACATAATATACAAACACTGCCATCTCTCCCCCATCGCCCACCTCAGACTAGCTTCCAGAAGCATATCCATACTCAAGTCACTCTCCATTCCATTCAGTCACTTAAAGACAACACACAGCTGCATGCACAGCCTCCTGATATCCACCCTTCTGATCCTATCTCCATCGTGAGGACAGGGTCCACCTGGCCAGGCTGAGATATGGGCATAATCCAGCCCTCTTGAGTTATCAGAAGAGGCTGGATGACTCTCTCGCTGATGCCTGTCCAGGATGCAACACAGCACCCCATACTATTAAGCACATTATGGAAGACTGCATTGCACACGATCACCTGTACCAAAAACGCAACATAGACTCGTTGAGAGCTTGTGGGAAAGCTCGGTCTCGGCCGTGGCCTTCCTTAGGGACTCGGGGCTGTTCGGCCAGACTGTAGGGCAGAACTACTACTACTACTCCCCTAATGCTACCAACACCACCACCTCCACTATAACATCTACCAAGACCATCATCATCACAGCTACAACCACCACCACCATCACCATCATCATCACAGCTACCACAATCATCATCACCATCATCCTAAAAGCTGCCACCAAAGCCACAGCCACCACCACCACCACAACATCCTCATCATCACAGCTACCACCACAACCACCCCTGCTACCTCCGCCACCACCACCACCATCACAGCTGCCACAATTTTTTGTGAACAAAACCATCTGTTTGTGGCAACAAGGACGTACCGGTAATAGACGTCATAATTGTACATTCCCCCTACCACCACCTCTGTGTGTGTGTGTGTGTGTGTGTGTGTGTGTGTGTGTGTGTGTGTGTGTGTGTGTGTGTGCAAAAACGTATGAAATTCCATGGAAAAGTCCCGCTACCTCCTCCACTTCCGTATAATGCAACACCAATGGGTACAATTATTAGGGGGAAAAACACCCCTTCTGAAAATCTCAATCGACATGAGACTGAAACAAAACCATCTGTGACCCAGTTCAAACCATTCTGCCAAGTTTCATCAAAATCAGTTCTCCAGCTTTGACTGCACTGTAGACTTCCAGGATTGTGTATATTAGATTACCATTCTCTCTTATAATTCATTTTATATTAATGATATATGCTAGTAAAGTAGATGACTTTTCCAATATTATATATGCATCTGCTTTTTCCTGAAAGTGTCGTCCTCCTCTGGCCATACAAGTTGTAATTATACTGTAAGTGCATATAATCGATGTTACTGTGCTTTAATTACGATACTGCTAGTATTCTGTATGGCTCTAGAGATTTCCGAACCTTTCTTCCTTGACGATTTATTTTTTCCACTTCACCTCCTTGTTTTCTAGTACGTCCCTGATGCAAATTATGTCGATATGAAAGATATATACTCGTTAATGACACTGCTTCTGTGCTTACACCCTGCCTAGGCAAACTCTTTCGCCTTTGTCTGTCAACTTGTACCTTTCCTTCTTGCTGGAAGTTTGCTCTCATTCAGCCAGTCTCAAAGAAGGGTGACCACTTCCAACCCTCCAACTATTGTCCAATTGCTTTAACGTCCTGTATTTCAAAAGTTTTCGAGTCAATTCTCAATAGAAATATTTTAAGGCATCTTTCCTATCACAACCTTCTTTCTGATCGTCAGTACGGGTTCCGTCAGGGACGCTCCACTGGCGATCTTCTCACCTACCTTTCAGACTCCTGGTCATCCTCCTTTCGGGACTTTGGAGAAAGCTTTGCCATTGCACTTGACATCTCAAAGGCTTTCGATCGAGTCTGGCATAAATCTTTAATTTCCAAACTGCCCTCCTACGGTTTCTATCCTTCTATCTGTGCCTTCATCACTAGCTTCCTTTCTGATCGTTCAATAGCCGCTGTTGTAGACGGCCATCGTTCTTCTCTTAGATCTATCAACAGTGGTGTTCCTCAGGCTCTGTCCTATCACCAACTCTCTTCCTTTTATTCATCAATGACCTTCTAAGTTGTACATCTAATCCTATCCACTCATACGCTGATGACTCCACCCTTCACCTTTCCATTCGGTTCCCGCAACGCCCATCTCAGCAGTTCCTTCAACAAACAAGGGATGAGGCTATGGCACACCTAATGTCTGACTTGGCTCGTATCTCTGACTGGGGTAAAAATAATATGGTTGTTTTTAATGCATCTAAGACTCATTTCTTACACCTATCAATTCGACAAAATCTTCCACAGGTATACCCACTAATGTTTAATTTTTTTCAGCTTAATCCTGCATCATCCTTGAACATGTTTGGGGTTTCATTTACTCGGGACTTATCTTGGAAAGATCATTGTATAATCTGCTTCAAAGAGATTGGGTGTGCTAAGCCGACTCCACTCTTTCTTTACCCCTGCACAATTGTTGACTCTATACAGGGGTTTTATCCGCCCCTGTGTGGAGTACAACTCTCATGTGTGGGGAGGCTCCCCACATACAGCTCTTCTCAATAGGGTGGAGTCAAAGGCTTTTCGTCTCATTAACTCTCCTCCTCTTACTGACTCCCTTCAACCTCTGTCTCTTCGCGGCACTGTTGCATCTTTATCTCTTTTCTATCGCTACTTAATGGTCACTGCTCCTCTGAACTGTCTGCTTGCATTCCTCCACCTCTACGTCGGGCGCGTAGCACCCGTCTGGCAGCAAACTCTCATCCCTTTTCTGTCCAACTCACTAATGGAAGAGTTAACCGTTACTCCCAGTCTTTCATTTATGCAACAGGTCAACTCTGGAACTGTCTCCCTCTGTCTGTATTTCCTGCTGCCTATGATCTCCAGTCTTTCAAACGCAGTGTGTCCAGGCATCTCAAAATGATCGGATCTTGAATTTGGCTCTCTATTGTATTTTGTTTTTCTCTTGGAGGGAACTGTTACTGCGGGCTCATGGCCTTTGGTTCCTTCTTCTTTGCATTAAAAAAAATATGTATAGAAGAAAATATCAGAATGAAATATACTAAACTATTTCTCTTACGAAGAGCTGGTTCGAAGCCTCCCTTGTCACCTAAAATAAGGCCATTATTTCCAAGGACATGTTTTCCTGATGTCTCTCCGTCAGTAATAGCTCTCTTTCATTTTCCACTCCGTCTTCCATCTCTCATCTCTTCTTTGTCCTCTTATCTTCACCCCCACCCAGCTGTCAACTCAGTTTATCATCCACTCCCATTTCGCTAATGTTCCATCTCACCAGTCCACCATCTTCTCTCCATCATCTCTTTATTCCCTTCGCGGTCCATACTCCTCTCTATTCCTCTCTCTTTCCATTCTACTTCCCCACCCGCCTCCTTTCCTTCCATCCGCTCCCTTCATCTCTCCATTCCCTCTTCCCGATTCATATAGTTCTCTCTATTTTTTCCCCTCCGCCCATCCTTCATTTCCCTCTGTCCATTCTGTCCATCTATCCATTCCCTTCCCTTCCTTCATCTTTTCATTTGCCCCCTCCCCCCATCTCTCCGTTCCCCGCATCGCTCTGTTCTCTGCATCTCTCCATTCCCTCCATCCCTCCATTCCTTCTTCTCTCTCCGTCTCTCCATTCTCCCTTTCCCCATCTCCCCACTTCCTCTATCTCTCCTTACCCTTCCCTTTACCTTTCTAATGACTCCATTCTCTCCCAGTTTTACACCTTAATCTCTTCCTTACTCCTTCCGAGCCTTCAGTTCCCCCCTCTTTTTCTTTTCTTTCTCAACGCCCACACCTCCACTTATCCTCTTCATTCCCCCTTCCCTCTCCCTCTTACCCTCTTGCCTTCCATCTTTTTCCCCTCTCTTAATGTACTCATCTTTTCTCACTCCTCTCCTCGCCCCTCTCTTTCATCTTTCCCCTTCCTCTTACCCGCCTCTCTCGCTATTCTCTTCTATACTTCCAATCCTTGCTCTCCCCCTCTCCTCATTCCCCTTTACTTTTTCAGTCCCCCCTCATCTTTCTTAATTTCAAAATCTTTTCCCCACGCCCTTCCCTCTCCCACTCCTCTTCTCTGTAGCCGACTCCTCCCTCCTCCTTCTAGTCCTCCTTTCTCTCACTTTCTCCTCCCACCTTACCTCTCCTCTATCCCTTCCTACCTTCCATCTGCCTCTTCCATCTCTCATTTCCCTTCTCCATCCTCTCCTGCCCTCCCTATCCCCCTGTCTCCTCTCCTAATTCCTCCTTTTTTCCCATTTCCCTTTCCATCTCCTGCACACCATGTTTCTCCTCGTCCTCCATTTCTTATTCCTTTCCAGCTTCTCATATTTTCTCTTTCTTTTCCCTTTTTTTCTACTCTTGACCCTTACCCTCTAGTTCCCCAATAACCCCTTAACACTCTCCTTCCTAACTCATTCTCACACTCACTCGTTATTCATACGCTTTATTCCCTTATATTCCTTCAAAGACTCTTCATTCTTTTCTCTTTTCCACTCTCCCTCGCCCCCTCCCCCTACCTCTATCCTTTCACTCCATTCCTTCCTCTCATCTCACCCATACTCCCTCTACTCAATGTTCATTTCTCCTTTCGCACCCCTCTCCCAAAACACGCTCTCATCCCACTACATGCCTCCTGTCCTAACTCCCACTTTCCATTGCCACAATCCTTCCCTCTCCTATCCAGAACCCCTTCCCACCCCTTACAATTTCCCCTGTCCCTCCTTCATGTGAAAGTATAGCCTCTGTGATGTATAACCAGCGGTGGCTCACTTATCACAACATCAGCTGACAGCTTCTGTCTCTCTTTTTCTCCTTCTGACTTATTATAAATTTTTCGTTTTCTTTGTTTATGGATATTTATTTTACATTTTTACTTCCTTTTAGTAACTGTATTTTCTATGTTTCCTTTAGCGAAGTCCTCATTTCTAACATGTCTGTTTATCATTAGCTTTTCGACCTTTGTGTGTGTGTGTGTGTGTGTGTGTGTCTTTCATTATTCTTGGTATCTCTTCCCGTGTCTTTAATTATTGTCTTTTCCTCTATCTTTAATGGCATTTGTAATGCCTATCCAACTGTGGCACACTATTAAGATACAGTGAACAACCTCTCCCATATCTCTCACGCACTGGCTTCACTGATATTCTTGGTCTTTCCAGTGTTTCTCCTCTCTTTCTGTCTTAAATGGTTCTCTTTTTCTCAGTCTTTATATTTTGTCCTTTCTTTTATCTTTAATACCACATTTCTTTTACTTTAAGAGTCTCTGTAATGTATATCCACACTGAGGCTCTATCAGGATAAGAGCTAACTACCTTCTGCCTCATTTGACTGTGTCTTTAATGTTCTTTTTTCTACGTTAAGATTCACTCCTTTCTTATTTTTTTCTTTTAGTAGTGCCACTTATATTTTGCTTTTTTTTTCTGTTCTATAGTTTCTTTTGTTAACTGATTTTCTGTCATTTACTCTTTCTTTCATTAGGAAACTTTTCTCCTTGTTTCTTTTTTGTCTTTATATCTTTGCCCACAACCCTCATTCTATGGAAGATGGCGTCGGATTACGATGACGACGACGATCATGATATTATATGGTTTGTCGTGTTTTGTATATATTGCATCAACTCATCACATACTGTACTTGTCCTACCCTACTCCACCACCCAGCAATTACTCCCATCCTGCCTATTCGTCTTTTCCTTCACCAATCATGTCCTCGATTACGTTCTCGTTATGTTTATCTCTGTTGGTACCCTTTTATTGATTTAGAGACTCATAGTAAAACTATCGTGAGAAGGACGTTCTTGGAGAAGCCTCACTAAAAACTAAAGTAAGTGCAAAACCGCGAATTGCGAAACAACTGGTGGAGAAATTTAATATAAATAAAAAAAAAACACACAAATGCAATACAGACTATTACACTGGATTTTGAAACGTTCGATTTTTTTGTATGTCGAAATTTTCGGTGTACAGTAGGTCAGAGGAAAACAATAAATTACTGTACTACCAAACATCAAAAATAGAAAAAAAACAAAACGTTATTATTATCATTTTTTTTTTTTTGGGGGGGAGCTTTACTAATCATAATATTGATTGGAAAAATGCGAATGCAGACAAAGGAGGGAACTGGTCATTAGAACTGAAGTGGGATGCATTTTCCGGTCAGGCAGTGAATACATCGATTATTGGCAATAATATACCCGACCTTGTCTTATTAACAGACAATGAGTTAATAAATTTGTGTGATGGTGATAATTTTAGTACCAGTGATCATAATATGAATTAACTTGAAATTAACATAAATTGCCAGACCAGCATATATAGCCTCTTAGTTCCTAACTTCAAATAGGCTGATTTCGATTATATGAGGAGCGAAACTGCCATCACCAACTGGACTAAGTTACTGAGGGGGGACATCGTCTAGAAGATTTGGGTAATACTCACAAATCGATTAAGTCCAACGAGCGAAAACATATTCCTAGAATTAACTAAAGAAATAACCACACTAATAAACCGCCCTGCATGTCGAATAATAATGAAAAAATTATCGGACGTAAGAGAAGAACACATAAAAAAACATAAAAATGCAAGAAATTACAATAACAGTATCGAATATATTATATTACATTGCGAGAATGTATGAAAAGTATAAGGAAAACAAAAGGAGGAAAAGAACCGGAAATTTTTCGTAAAACAATGTCAAACCCCGTTTTCTTTTAATTGTGAGAGAACTAAGAAAAATGTAAACGATAGCACAGACCCTCTGTTAAACTCGGAAGACGATTTCGTTCATGATAACAAGAGCAACAATACTGAAAACTCATTTCACAGTGTTTTCATAAAAGAAAATAGAGCATACAGTTCCATCCCTCAGTTAGTTTTCTCAGGACCAGATGCTAAATTATCAATAAACGAGGTAACTGTTATGCAGTGTATTCTGTGCCCGACTCCTCGGGTTCAGATACGGTGCGAGCCTTGGGTTCTTTGTTCTTTACCGGGCCAGAGTATGCAGACAAGGAGGTGAGGCTCAAACACAAACTAATCAAATTTGCACGTGTATTAGACAATGAACAAAGTACAAAAACACAGACAACAATATACACTGCAGTAAATGACCAATCCTACACAGTACGAATATATTAAACAATACAGACCAATATAGGTCACACTTACATTAACTGTACACCTCAATACAATACCCATATGATACAGCACACTGGATGTCTCATTAGAACACACGTAGGAGTAAGGGCACAATAGGACCTTTAGCACAGTCTATCTCGGTATGAGCACATACGCGTGACATGGACGGGGATATTACCTCTCTTAACAGTAGACTCATGTGACATAAACGCAAAGTAATATCACTCATAATGCACTCGCGTGACATAGGCGGGATATTATGCTGCCTTCTAATACACTCGTGTGACATGTGCGTGAGGGTATATCACTTATAACACACTCACATGACATAGACGGGAGATAGCACCATTTCATAGAACTCTTGTGTGATATGAACGTATCAAAATATTACTCCCAGTACATTGGTGTGGCAAACGAGATATAACCATGGATTACAGTATATTACACGCAATAGCCTACGAGGTAGGGACACAGCACTTGTACATCAACTGAGTTAATTGTGTATTGCATGGGGGGGAACACAAGTAGGATGGACAGGACTGGTTTCACTGTACCAGTGATAGCAGTCGACATACTCTCCCCTGGGGTCACGGTTTAGCACACACTGGGGCCTGGATATCACTTAGGGTAACAGGGACGGGGTAAAAACACTTTTCACAGGGGCTTGTACTAACACCAGTGGGGGGAGGGGGAAACACTGACAGGGAACATATCCACAGTTCAGAGCACTTCTACTCACAGGTACAGGTGGGTGGTGAGTAGCGCTAGGAGTGCACCTGGGCCCACTACCCTGGCAGCCGGGAGTGGGGGGAGGGCCGTCAGGGGGCGTCCCCGATGGGAGTCACTGTCAGCGTCACCTGGAGTCTGGGTGGAGCTGAAAGGGCTAGAGCCGAACAGGGCCAGGAGGTGCACAGCACAGTGCCTGCCCTTAGTCATGGTGAGACCTGACCTGGTCCAGGCCGAGGGTCGGCCATGGGAGTATCGTTGCCTCCCTGGAGCTGCCGTCTCGCCTAGGTGAGGCGGCCGTCTGGGGATGACTGCAGCCACCTGCACTGGGGGAAGTCTGGCAACTGCCGAGGGTGTCAGGGGTGGCTCGCCAGCGCCTGGGGCTGCGGTCTTCCCTAGGGGAGGAGGCCATCAGAGGTGGTCTGTGGCCACTCAATCTGAGGGAGTCCGTCAGTGGCTGTAGGTGATGAGGGTGGCACCACAGTGACAAGATGTCTGGCCTTGGAGTGGTCTCAGCCTGTCTGGTCTCGGATGGGGTACCTGTGAGGTAACAGTCTCCACTCTCCATACAGGAGGGGAGGTGAAAAGGGTGCCTTGCTATACCACAGGAGGGGCGGGCTATGCTAGAGGCGTTGCCCTCAAAGGGAACCTCCGGAGTCATGGAGGGGGAATGACCGGTGGTCTGTTCCCGTGCTTGGCGGGCCTTACGGTCCTTGCCAGAACTCCATGCCGTGGCATGAGAGAGGGGTCTGGAGGACACCCCTTTAACCAGGCAGATCTGGTGGATACTGCCTAGGCTCCTGCCCGGGGTAGCAACCGAAGCAGATCCGGTGGACACTCCTTCAGGCAACCACTCGTCTCAGGGACAACTGGAGGGGGAGGCCCATGCTCCTGGCGGGCGCTGCAAGTCCGGTGGACACTGCCTTCCTGCCGCTGGGGAATGGTGCAGCTGGGGGACAACCGGTGGTCTGCCCCTTCCCGGTTGTAGAACCGGTGGATGCTACCACTGGGTCCACCACCCTCCTGGGGAATACCAGCGAAGGTCGTCTGAGAGATGTGCCAACATGCTGGCTCCAAGAGGCGGGTGGCAGAAGGAGAACTGGTGGTCATTCCTCGTACAGTAGATCTGGAGGACACTACTGTGCTGATGCTTCCCTGGGGTAACGTAGGACATAAGGTTCCGGTGGAGTCCCCTCCTCTTTTAGAGGCAGATCCAGTGGACATTGCATCCGAGGGCCTGCTTGTGACTTGGCTGTTGCAAGTCCCACCCCGATTCTCGCAAGTGCTTGCTCCATCGGAGTGTAATGCACTCAAACTGCCAGGTGGTCCAGCTGCATGGAAGAGGGGCATAAGGTCACAGAGGAGATGCATTGGTGTACCACAGGACAGTGCGGGACACCTGTAAGCTTCCATATGGCCTCCTCTTGGGGTGGTGGAGTCAGGTTGCTCCGTCTGGTGGGTATTTCACCACCATCGCAGGGGTGGAAGTCACGTCCCTGTGGTTGGAGGTGGTGGGTATCGAAAGTGGAAGTTTGATAGGAGGCCGTGAGGTGGTGGAGCAAGTTTGTCCAATGATGTGTGGGTTGGTTTGGCTGCTGGTGTGGAACGTAAATGATCGTCAGGGTGTACGGCTCGTGTGTCTGCTGGAGGAGATGGAGGAGTTTTGCCGTGCCTTTGAGCCGGCTTTGCATCCTCTGGCCGAGGTCCACAGGACATGTTTGATTTTCCTCTTGGGTGGCGTATCGGGTTGGGGGTGGGATAGACATCCTGGTCTGGTTTGCATGCTGGTTAGAACGGGTGTGGGTGGTGAGGGGGTGGGTAGCGTGTGGTTGGGATGGGGGGGGGTTGTGATTTTGGGTGGCGGTGGAGGAGTGGGGGGGGGAGGATGAGGAAGTGGAGTGGCTGTTGGCAATGGGTGAGGGGTGGAGTAAGGAGTGGGTGAATGTGATGGGCATGGGGCTGTAGGTCAAGCATGTGGGATTTGGACTGGGGGATGGCAGCGTGGGGGAGGAGGTGAGTGTGTGAGGTGAGGTCGCGGGAGGCGTCGTGCTGGTGGAGTGGGTGGTTGATCAGGGTGGTGGAGGAGTGGGAGAGAGAATGAGGAAATGGGGTGGATGCTGGAGCTGGGTGATGAGGAGGAGTGAGGAGTGAGGTGAAGGTGGTGTGTGTAGGGATGTAGGTTGCGCACATGGTGTTGGTGTGGTGGTGATCGGTGATGGGGAGCTGGTGTGGGGGTGTGGTTTAGTGTGCAGGTGTGGAATGAGAAGTGTGTGAAGGTGAGGGGTGTGTGGGTGTAAGGTGACCTGTCGTAGGGGTGGCGGGGATGAGGGCAGGTTTAGGTGGTGTGGAGCGCTGGTCCGGGGGTGAGTGAGGGGTCTGTGGTGAGGGTGCAGAGTTGGTGGAGGGTGTGGTGGTGGGTGTGATTGTGGAAGTTGAAGTGAGTGAGGGAGATGGTGTACTGGTGTGGGATAGCAGGTGTAGGGGTCGGTTGTGTGGTCGGTGGAGGTGGGTGGTGGTATGGCAGCAGGGTGGGGAAGTGAGGGTGACGTGGCTGAGTGGTCGTGGGTGAGGGGCGATGGTGATTGCGGTATGTGCTTGAAGTATTGTGGCCTTTGATAGAGGAGACCATGTGATGGCCTAGGGTAGTTGTTTTCCTTCAGGCAGCTATAAGCTGTTCCCGTATGTCGTGATTGGGGCATCGGTGATTGCATGATGAGAACTCCCATGGATCCATGGAGATCAGGGTGGTATTTTTCTTAGGAGTGGGGCGCCTTTTGGTGGGGGGTGTCCAGGGCACAGTTGGTGGTGTCGGTGAGACTGTGCGGGTGGGGGGCATCTGTGGCTTTGAGGGCTGTGGCCCATTTGTTGGGACTGTGTTTGCTGCGCTGATGTGTTGTGGGGTGGTGTGAACGGCAAGGAGGTGCCTTACAATTTGAACGTCCTTGTCGAGGTCTCCCGTTAGATTGAAGATCGTGAAATGATCTCTGATGGTTCTTGGGAGGATCCTTAGCAGGGTATTGAATGTGAGCTGATCCCGGGTGGCAGCGTCAACTTCTGGGTAGGCGGCAGTGATGAGTTGCCTGGCCTGGATAAAGGTGTTGTCCAAGCTACTGTCATAGGTGAGGGCGTCGAGTTGGATGAAAGCAAAAACCTTCCCCTGTGTGGGTGTGACAGCTTGCGTCACGATTTGTTTAAATTGAGCCCATTTCAGCTCTGGGACGATTTTGGTGGCGATGCTCGATACAATTTTCCCGAGGTGTGGGAGTGTGACTGTTATTTTCTTGCGATCATTTTCGAAACTTATGTCTAATATAGGCTCGATTATGGACATATAGGTGTGTATGTCGTACTGTTCGGGGTTGAACTTAGGAAGTTGGATGAGCAGTTTGGCAGCCATGTTTGTGAATTTCTTCCTTCCTTGTTGCTCTTTCTGCTGGATCGAAAACCACCGCTAACCACCAGTGTTATGCAGTGTATTCTGTGCCCGACTCCTCGGGTTCAGATATGGTGCGGGCCTTGGGTTCTTTGCTCTTGACCAGGCCAGAGTATGCAGACAAGGAGGTGAGGCTCAAACACAAACTGATCAAATGCGCACGTGTATTAAACAATGAACAAAGTACAAAAACACAGACAATGATATACACTGCAGTACATGACCAATCCTACACAGTACAAATATATTAACCCCTAAACAGCGGGGTTGTTTTGGCGCTCCTTGCATGTCCCGCAAGGATATTCGTGCTCCGACAGACTTTGTAAAAATATTTGCTAAAAATCGGTTATTAGTCTTAGAATATCATAAATAAATATGCATATAGCACATACGTTCAGCTTTCTCCTGGGATGTTTGTTGAGCCTTCATCGAGTACCGTAGGACTTGTGGAGACTTCTGAAGTTGGGTAACGAAGTCTCCTCTTTACACGTCCCGACACCCCATAATATGATTATCACAGCCTGATATTATCACTAGAAACACTATTCTATGATTTTCAAATAGTTTGGAATCCATTCTCCAAAAAAAACACTGTGAAAGCAATGAAAATTACGAGCATGTACAAGCTTCCCACTTGCGCTCGTATTGGTATTCTGTTACTGGGCCCTTTGCTTTGGGCTAAAAAGGCGGTGGAATTGGACAGGCGCGAATCCGACGTGGTTTCACCATGAAAGACGACAGTAAAGTGAATGCTGTTGCCTAGGGGCAGTGAAGGGCTGCCAATGTCAGCGTGGTGACAGCTGCTAATACAAACGCTATGAAATGATTGGCAGGAAATCTAGACAATACATGATAAATTAGGTAGTTCCAGGTGAATGTAAATATCACTTAGGCTTCTCCCTTCTTTTCTTATATATATTTTAATATAAGAACAGGTCATACGGCACATTTCAAGGGGAAATAAACAGGGAAAATTAGTGAACGAGTGCGCGTGAGGTGTTGCCAGGTGATAATTAGCCCATTCCAGATGTATGGCAGTATCAATTACCTATTCTCTTTCTTTTATATATTACTTTGTATAAGAATAGGGCAAAGGGCACATTTCAATGATAAAATGAGTGGAAAAATCCGTCCAGCATTTGTGTAGTGCAGCGCAGCTTGTCAGGCGGGAGGACAGGGTAATGGAGGGAAGGTAAGGAGGGGGGAGTCAAGGACAGGAGAAAAATGGCTAAATTGTCGACAGTGGATGGGAGTACAGGTGACATTAGCAGAAATGAGTATAGCTGGACATTGGTAGTTCTGATAGATGATACAAGCCACCACTTGAAAGCCCGGGCGAATTCAAAATAACACAGTCACAAACGTGAGGCCCTGCAGTGTGATCCCTTGCTCCCAAGCATCTCGAAAGTGAGGCCCCGCGGTTAAGGGGTTAAACAATACAGAGCAATATAGGTCACACTTACACTAACTATACACCACAATACAATATACACAGGGTATGTTTTATTAGCACACATCTAGGAGTAAGGGCACAATAGGACCTTTAGCACAGTCTATCTTGGTATGAACACATACGTGAGACATGGACAGGGATATTACCTCTCTTAACAGTAGACTCATGTGACATAAATGCAACGTTATATCACTCATAATGCACTCGCGTGACATGGACGGGATATATGCTGCCTTATAATACACTCGCGTGATATGTGCGTGAAGGTATATCACTTATAATATACTCACACGACATGGACGGGAGATGGCACCATTTCATAGTACTCTTGCATGACATGAACATATTAGAATATTACTACCAGTACACTCGGGTAACATAATCGGGATATAACCATGGAATACAGTATATTACACACAATAGCCTACAAGGTAGGGACACAGCACTTGTACATCAATTGAGTTAGTTGTGTATTGCACGGGGTGGGGGGAACACATATGGGATGGCCGGGACTGGTTTCACTGTACCAATGATAGCACTCAACATAGGCTCTTCCCTGAGGTCACGATTTAACATACACTGGGGCCTGGATATCACTTAGGGTAATGGGGGGGGAACACTTTTCACAGGGACGTGTACTAACACCAGAGGGGGGAGGGGAAACACTGACAGGGGGTGTATCCACAGTCCAGAGCACTTTTACTCATCGATACAGATGGGCAGTGAGTGGTGCTAGGGGTGGGCCTGGGCCCACTACCCTGGCAGCCACAATTGGCGGCCGGGAGTGGGGGGAAGGCTGTCAGGGGGCGTTCCCGATGGGAGTCACTGTTGGTGTTGCCTGGAGTCCAGGTGGAGCTGAAAGGTGGAGTAGTGGGCAGCCCTTTCCTGGTTGGGGGTCCTGGGAGAGTGGTGGCCCTCGGGGCTAGGGCCAAACAGGTCCAGGAGGCACGCAGCATGGCGCCTGCCCTTACTCATGGTGAGACCTGACCTGGTCCAGGCCAATGGTCGGCCAAGGGAGCATCGTTGCCTCCCTGGAGTTGCGATCTTCCCTAGGGGAGGCAGCCATCAGGGGATGACTGCGTTTGCCTGGACTGGGAGGAGTCCGCCAACTGCTGTGGGTGTCAGGGGCGGCTCACTGGTGCCTGGGACTGTGGTCTCACCTAGGGCAGGAGGCCGTCTGGGGTGGTTTGTGGCTGCTCATTCTGGGGGAGTCCATCAGCAGCTGTAGGCAATGAGGGTGGTGCCGCGGTGACAAGATGCCTGGCCTCGGAGTGGTCTCACCCTGTCTGGTCTCTGGCGGGGTACCTATGGGGGAGATGTCTCCACTCTCTGTACAGGAGGGGAGGCGAGAGGGGCACCTCACTCTACCACATGAGGGGCAGGCTAAGCTAGAGGTGTTGCCCTCGAAGGGAACCTCCGGAGTCACAGTTGACTGTTCCCCTGCTTGGCAGGTCTAATGGTCCCTGCCGGAATTCCGTGGCAGGGCATGAGAGGGGGATCTGGAGGACGTCCCTTCGGCCAGGCAGATCCAGTGGATACTGCCGAGGATCCTGCCCAGGGTAGCAGCCGAAGGAGATCCGGTGGACACTCCTTCAAGCGACCGCTCGTCCCGGGGATGACTGGAGGGGGAGGTCTGTGGGGTCTCCTGGCAGGCGCCGCAGGTTCAGTGGACACTGCCTTCCCGCCGTTGGGGAATGGTGCAGCTGGGGAACAACTGGTGGTCTGCCCTCCCAATGGTAGATCCAGTGGATGCTACCACTGGGCCTGCTGCCCTCATGGGGAATACCAGAGATGTGCCGATGTGATGGCTCACGGAGGTGGATGGCAGAAGGAGAACCAGTGGTCATTCCTCATACAGTAGATCTGGAGGACACTAACGTGCTGCTGCTCCCCTGGGGTAAAGTAGGACATAAGGCTCCTGTGGAGTCCCCTCCTCTTTTAGAGGCAAATCCAGTGGACACTGCATCCGAGGGCGTACTTGGGCCTTTGCTGTTGCAAGTCCCACCCTGATTCTGGCGAGTGCTTGCTCTGTCAAAGTGTAACGCACTCACTTTGAATACTGCCAGGTGGTCCGGCCATGTGGAAGATGGGCATCACTTCACAAGGGAGATGCGTCGCTGTAGCACAGGACACTGTAAGCCTTCCTATGGCCTCCTCTTGGAGTAGTGGTGTCGGGGTCGCTCTGTCTGGTGGGTATTTCAGTAACAGGCCCCAAAGTGTTACATGATGTTCAGAAATCGACTAAGATATATCAAGTGGCCCAGGTAAGATATCTTCTCGCATTCTGCGTGAATGTTGCAAACAGTTAGCCTTTTCTGTAACTAAAATATTAAATAAATCATTAAGTGAATGTAGGGTACCTGATCATTAGAATCCCACTAATTTATCACCCATCGTTTAAAGAGACAATAAAAAACGCACCGAAAATTACCATTCAATAAGCCTAATGCTATGGTCCTTTCGCAGCAAGAAGTTCGTTCAGGGTGTGGCAGAAGTTGGGATTTCCCCGAGTGCGAAGTTGCCAATTTGACCACCAATTATCGGATTATCACTGTCTCCCTACCTACCCCCATCCCACCTGTTTCTCTCTCCCTCTCTCTCTCTCTCTCTCTCTCTCTCTCTCTCTCTCTCTATATATATATATATATATATATATATATATATATATATATATATATATATATATGTATGTATATTGTATATATTTATTATTTATTTTCAACTTTTTTTCCACACCACCTATGAGGTAAAAGTCTAGGCACGTTTTATTTTTAAGAGGTTTCCCCTGTAGGCCTAATCCTTTCTCTGACCCTGGGTCCCTCGCCGACCTCGGCGTGGCAACATGGGAGAAAAGCACTGCCACGTGTCATAGGATTCATTCAAATCGTTCTTATAATTCTAAAAAGTGATACTCAATGTACTATATAGCTTCCTTTATTATAAACAGAATATAAAAAACAATTTCAAATAGCACATAGATGGGACATAAGAGAGAGAGAGGCATGTACTACGGTTGATTTGGCAGCATCGCTAGAGGTGATTCACCAGGTGGGCCCCACCCTGAACGGACTTTTTGCGGTGAAAGGACCATAGTACTATGCAAAATTTTGGAGAAAAAAATTTGAATAAAAATTATCTTGTTCCTTAATCAGAGTAATCTAAGACTTCTAGAAAAACTAAAAGCCTGTGACCTCTCTAACAAATTATGTTCCTGGATTGGTAATTGGTTAACCCAGGCAGCATGTAGTGATGAATGGTAAATGTGTAGATTGGCCAGAAGTAACAAGCAGAGATCTCGAGGGTGAGTTTGAAGACCATTTTTTTTTCTCACTATTGACATGCTTATCATTGATCTAGAAGAATTACGTTTTTCTATAAGGTTCCAAACTTTGCAGAGGACATGAAGACTGGAGGCAAAATCAATTTGAAGGCAGACTGTGAATCTATACAACAACCTGCATAAGTTAATGAACAGATGTGAAAAATGTTGGATAAAATTTAATGTTGGTAAATGTAAGGTATTGCTCTTTGGTGAGAAAAACATTAAAAATGGATTTTGTATGTTCGATACTACACTGACGGAAGTAAAGGACGAGAAGGATGAAGAGTTATTATCAGTAACGATCTTAAAACTTAAGTGTTTAGCAGCCAATAACTAAGCAAACATGGGCCTCCATGGTACAGTGGTAAAATGTGGTACAGTGGTAAAGTGTGTATTTTTGTACACTGGAGAACGAGGGTTCGCGCCCCGCCAGGGCAATAAACTATTGGAGCGTTCTTCCGACCACGTACTGCTTTGGGGGACATAACGGGTGCTGTGGTTGAACCAGTGTCACGAACTATAAAGTATGCTTGCACCCAGTCGGCTTGCGCAGGCCGATTACACTTAGTTCATAGACTACACACAAATCCAAAGCCAATCCAACACTACAGTCACACTTACCAAGCACATTTTACCCTACATACAATCTCTACCAGACAGCCTAAGCCACTTGGTAGAGATACATAGGCTGTATCGTCCCCACTTCGGTCGGGTTAGACCGGGCCTGCAGTGGACACTCAAATGGCTGATGATGATGAAGATGAACTAGGCAAACAAAATGCTCTACTTCATAGCGAGGAACTTTTATCATACAACTCCCGATGTAGTCTCAAATCTTTATAGTCATTAGTTAGACCACAACTGAAATACCGTGTACGGCAATGGTCCCCGAATCTTATTATGGACGAAGATAGGCTCGTGATAGTGCAGCACAGAGTCACAAAAATGTTCCCATTGCTGCAAAATTTACCCTACGAAGAGAGACTAAAGAAACTAGCTAAAGAAACTAGATATGTTTTCTCTGAGAATGCGACGGCTCAGTGAAGATCTATTGCAAGTACTGAAAATTCTTAAATGTGACGATGTTAAATATTCTGTAAGTTTTTTTTTAAATAAAAATTAATACTTTTACTACAAGTAGAGGAATAAACCACAAAAGCAAGAGATGCATCACTAATTTAAGAATAAATTGCTTTAGTATTCGCGTAGTGGAATAATGGAATAGGCTACCAGCAACAGATGTTAGTGCAAAAACAATTGATTCGTTCAAATTTCGACTGGACAAATATTTTCAGACTAAAAGCTATTATTGATTCAGCCTTATTACCCGGCCCCGTCCCGAAGGGGCTCGGGGACGGGTATTGTTTTCGCTAAGTTTGTCTGTTTGTCTGTCCGTCTGTTGACAACTTTACGTGAAAACTACTGGTGCGATTTTGACTAAAATTACAGGAATGATGGGCTATGACCCTCTGATTAACTGATTAGATCTGGGGCCAAATTGGGTCAAGGGCCAGGCTGTAGGCCCCCCAAATTTTTTTTTTTTTTTTTCATAATTCCTTTAAAGTTCCCCATATCGACATGAAACCAAATAATAAAGGTGCATCTTTCAAATCTGCATCTTATAGCATGCCTCATTACATCACGGGGACCACTCCCAGGTTAGCAAGAGGGGGTCAGTGTCAGGTGGGTGGGGCTTAAAATTTCAAATGATCATAAAATCTTCAATTGTCACCCGATTTACTCCAAATTTGATATGTGACATCTTTGACTAGATATCCTATTGTGTTTATACGTCAGCACTATAATGACTGTAGGGGAAGGGTTGGCTGTGCCTTGGCACCGCTTCTTGTTTCCATGTTGAAAATTTATGCAGACAACTATGAGACGTAATAAGAACACACTGTGATTGTTTGTGTGTGTGTGTGAGAGTGTTTTTACAGACAAGAGATTAAACAGTGAAAAGTTGTCCCTCTTCTGCCTCTCCTATAAAAATTTTCATGCCTGATGTTTCTGTCAAACATTTTTTTTCATTTTCCTGACGAGTTAAGAGTATGGTATGGTGGGTGGGGGAAACCCTTCCTCTTTTCTTTTCTTCCTTTTCTCCTTCGTATTGGTGAGATCCAAGCAGAATTAGAATACTCATTCAGTGGGAAACCGTGTCATTGATCAACAGGTCTGTTATCTGTAATTCCTATTTCAGTGTACTCCTGTGAACTCTCTCTCTCTCTCTCTCTCTCTCTCTCTCTGTATATATATATATATATATATATATATAATATTCTTTCTATTCCAGAAAGACCATGTACCTCTTATGCTTTAGAAGAGAGATTATACGAGGTCCATGAACTTTTTATTTCAGATTTTGAAGACTACTGCACTTTATTTGTGCACACTTGTTTACTATTGCTGGTGACTTCAAATGACCTCGGAGGTCAACCTCGCATCTCCTGTGTCCGAACTGGAGGTAATGTGAGTCTCCATGCCAGAAATTGGGCTGCTGGGTTCAGTCGTTCGAGTGTGTATTACCGGTGACCTCAAATGACCTCCGTCCAGCGACCTCATATGACCTCGGTCAACCTCACATAGCCTATGTCCGAGCTAGAGGTCATGTAGACTGTAGCACCAGTCGAACAGGGCAGTACTCCCGAGGTGGATGGCAAGCTGGTGATAGGGAGAGCTGGAGCTCCCGTTTCACTAGCCCTCAGGACTTGATCCTGACCATCTCCCTTTGCTGAATATTTTCAGAGCATTCATTTACACAGAGAGTAGGCCAGCATGCTCTCATAATACCTCTGCCTTCAACTGTCTACACCACACTACGTGCGCGTAACATATCACACCTTCTGTTCACTCTCTTCAGTAATGGCCGCTGCAATGTTACTATCAAATGAGGTGGTACCTCGGATTGCCACCACCGGCAGGGTAGGGCTGGTGGCACAGGGTCCTCCCGGTTGCCATCAAGCGACTGTACTGGCAGCGAGTGTGTTTAATTACGGTAATGCTCGTCAGCGAAGAAGTGAAAATGCGTCCATATTCTTCACCAACATCCGCATCCTTACCACAAATTAAAACTCAGTTCATTTTTTCCTTCAGTCCATATCCCTCACAGAACCACAAATCTCACCCTCTACTGATATATCCCCATTTTGTTTCCCGGTTACCATCTCCTTACAAACTTCCGTACTGTTGTTATATAAAATCCCATTATACAGTTGACAATGTTTTAAACTTCACTTCATCCAGTTTTGATTACTCATTATATAAACTAAATTGTCAAAACATTACCAAATATATCTGTGTAGTTTATCGATCCCCCAATACTTCTTCGGAACCCAGTGTATTTGATTCCATATCCACACAGTTGAGTAACCTTAACCTTGCCCTTAGAACTGATATTACTATTTTGGGTGATTTTAACCCGTGGCGTCCCATCGACGTTCTTTAACGTCCACACGTTTTGTCACTGCCAATCCCGTCGACGTACATAAACGCGAAAAAATTGCAAGGTCCCTAATTTGCACAATTTTCAATTTTCGCGAGTCATTTTTGGTACGTATACACGTGACACCTTCCTCAACAAGATGCCAGGCAGGGACAATGTCTTACCCAGCATGATCTCCCCCCCCCCTGCATGCCATTGTCTCAGCAATTCACCTGTTATCAGTGACCTGGCCAGTATAGCCATGTCAAGCCATGGTATGAAATTTAGGGCCAGAGTGATTCCCCAATCAATGACAATGTGGAGGACAAACTTTACTTAGCATTAGAGGAAGAAACAGTTAGAAATGATGATCAGGTAATGTGGCAAAAAACGGTCAGGTATTAGTGAGTGAAACAATGCTTATAATGCCTATATTACTGCTTGAAAACCAATATACTCTTGTGCTACATATAAATTCGTACCAAGTAAATAAATAAATACCGTTTATGAGTGGTGTGAAATAGTTATCCTTCCACAGAACTCGTTTTCTTTGGTGCCAGCCTGATAGAAAACCCAGTAAGGTAAGGAGGTACTCCTACCTGTAATGAGTATTTAAAACCTCAGGTGAGCGATTTCTCTATGAATTTTCGATGTTTCTCACCAAAAGCAAAGGTTTGAGCCAAAAAAAAAAATTTCCTAAAATTGTCGGGATTGGGGGAGTCAGTGGTGGAAAAGTGGTCGGGATGGGGCGGGTTAACATACATAATGTTGCATGGTTATTGCATTCTGCCAGGACTGACGACGCTGGTCTAGAGTGCGAGCTGTTTGCAGACTCGTTTAATCTCACCCAGCTGGTAAAGCAACCAACCAGAATACCTGATAATCCTGACCATAATGCCCAAATTGGATTTATTCTTGACAAATAATCCAGATCAGTACAGGATAGAGGTACTGTCACCACTTGGATCCTCTGACCACAATCTTATCAAAGCCTCATTAGTTAACCCCCCACACCTCCCCATTCTGAACCTGTCAGGGTGATCCAATAGCACTTTGATAGGGCAAACTGGGATGGATTTAGAAATTATCTTGCTGACATTCCATGGCAGTCTTTCTTCTCTAGTGATCCCAATTCTACCCAGTCCCACATTTGCGACTAAATACAAGCTGGTATGGATTTATTCTTACCAAGTCAACAGTTCACTAAAAGATCGAACTCTCCAAAATGGTTTGATGACAACTGTGCCAGAGCAACAGCCCAAAAGTCATTAGCATATAACTCTTACTTAAAATAAAAAAACATCTAAATCACTCTCTCAGTTTAAAATTGCTAGAAACCATGTAAAAGCTGTATCAAATCTAGCTGAATCAAACTTTCTTCAAAGGCAAGCATCAAAACTACTTAACAACCCTAATGACAATAGAATATATTAGTCAACTCTTAATTCTTTCACTAATAACTTTAACAAGTCATCTTCCATTCCCCCACTAAAATCTTCAGATGGCAACATTACAAATGACCCGCGTGGGAAAGCGGATATTTTATCCAGTACATTAGCCAGACACTTTATCATAGACAATACCAGTCAGAATGTACCAGTACTAGAACTTGACTCCCCCGAAATTGCCCCACGTAAAATACAGACAAGATACGTAAAATCAATCCTAGACAATGTACCTGCCAACAAAGCTCCAGGTCCAGATGGAATTCCGCCAATTGTTTTGAAGAAGTGTTCTCCTGAACTTGCCTCTGTTCTAGCTAAATTATTCAGACTATGCATACGTACTTCTTTATTCCCAAATTCATGGAAAGAAGCCAATATCCACCCAATTCCGAAGAAAGGAAGTTCCTCTGACCCCTCTGATTACAGACCAATAGCTGTCACATCTTCTCTTGGTAAGGTATTTGAAACTTTAATTAATAAGCACATTGTTAAACATCTTGAATCCAACAACTTAATTAGTGATAGACAATATGGTTTTCGCCACGAAAGATCCACCATTGACATACTCAATCTCCTAACTCATACCATCCATCAATCAATTGATCTACATGGAGAAACTCATGCAGTAGCTCTTGATATTTCTAAAGCTTTCGACAGAGTATGGCACCGTTCCCTGCTGTCCAAACTCCCTTGCTATGGACTAACGTCTTTTGTTCCTTTGATTTCCTCATATCTCAGCGACAGAAAAATAAAAGTAGATGATGTATATTCCAATTTCCACTCAATTAACGCCGGCGTGCCACAGGGATCAGTTCTAGCGCCAACCCTGTTCCTGGTTCATATTAATGATCTCCTATCAGTCACCCAGAATCCCATCCATTCATACGCAGATGATTCAACACTTCATAGTTCATGCACACTCAGACACCCATTTGCAAAGTCTAATGTCTCTAATTCTCAACTCATTACAGCCATCTCCATAAATCAAGACCTATCTACGATCAGTGAATGGAGACAGAATAACCTTGTCTCATTTAATGCTAGTAAAACCAAATATATACAATATATTATTAGACAAATATTGCTAGATTCGTATATTACCCTCAGTGCTACTAATATTCCCATCTCCAAAAGTACTGAAATTCTTGGCATCTCACTTAACAATGCCCTCTGCTAGACCTCTCATGTCAGATCACTTGCTATAACCGCCTCAAAGAAGCTTGGACTATTCTACAGAGTCCGTAACCTCTTCATTGACGAGCAGTTAGCTGTAATTTATAAGAGTCATGTGTGCTCTCAGATTGAATATTGCTCAGCGTTGTGGAGTGGATGTGGAGAGGTTGCATTAAAATAACTAGACAATATTCAGAACAAAGCTGCTGGAATTATCAATAATCCTGCTATTATAAATAAAATATCTTCCCTACAAGAAAGAAGGAATGTTGCCTCCTTTGCGTTGTTTTACAGGTATTTTTATGGCAAAGGCTCAGATGAACCTGCATCCATTGTGCCACCTCTCCATGCCTTCCCTCGTGCTACACGGGCATCTGGTAGCGCTCATGACTGGAATGTCACTCAGTCATATTGCAGAACTTCTCCTATCAGAATTCTTTCATTCCCCGAACTGCATCTCTCTGGAACTCGCTTCCTCAGACTTGTTTCACTCCAAACTTCAACTTACAGCAGTTCAAATCCAACTGATACACATATTTTCTGAATGGAGGACACCAGTAATCTGGTGTATGGATAATTTTTTTTTGATAATTTGTTTTTCCTTCATCTGTTCTGTTATTTTAATATATATTGTTACGGAATAGAGATAGATAATGAACACTTCAAGTGAGAACACCAAAATCACTACTGTCCCGCAAAGTTCCAGGTTCAAAACAAAAGAGTTAGGTAAAATTACAAGTTAAAGTTTAATGCTCAAACTAACAACTAAACATTCAGGACTCATAAGGATAATGTAATGGCAAAAAACAGGTTAAATATATGGTTAACTGCAATAGCCTCTATTAACACGAAATTAGCAAGAGTAAATTTATCTAAGTCAACCCTGATAAAATGAGAAAACCAGATAATGCTCAGTTAATGCAAGACATATTATTACAGATACAAAATATTATTACTACTGGCTGACAGCAAAAACCTTACATTAATCACAAAAACCTCACCAGGCCCACGAATTAACACCTTATGCTATACAGTACAAGAAAAAAATGTAATAACACTTATACTCAAATTACACAGCAGCTAGATGGTTGGAGACTTCCTGAGCACTCACAAAAATAATAACAACTGTGCAGGGGAGGACAGAGATGTGAACAAATTGAGTAGATCTAAGTGGCAATTAATGCAGAGACTGGGCTCATTATATAGGGGCCGCCAGAGCTTGATACAACTTGTAAGAAGGACGCGCAAATGAAGCCATAGGGGACAAAGAGTTGACAATCCTGCTCTGAACAACAGAAAGACTTACTCTACTATAAGGGGGGAGAAGGGGGGAGTGAGGTAGAACACGGAAGCCTGGGCACTATGGAAGCCACGAGGCGAATCGTGATCAAACATGCAGCATACTGTACGTTAGAATTATACAAAGGATGATAAAATCATAGGCTATGTAACACCTCCCCACAAAGGAAAAGATATTTACAAAGAAAATTTCTTATTACTCTAAAACAATCTGTCTAAAGTCTAGATAAGCAATCTGCAATAACATTTTCTTTCCCCTTGACATGTTGTATATCTAATGAATACTCCTGAAGAAGTAGACTCCATCTTGTCAATCTCTGATTTTTATCTTTAAACTTACTAAGGAATTTCAGTGGGTTATGATCGGTATAAATGACTATGGGGTGAAAACCAGAACACAAATAAAATGAAAAATGCTGTAAACCCAAAATCAAGGCCAAAAGCTCTTTCTCAATAGTTGAGTAGTTCTTTTGAGGTGGAGTGAACTTCTTACTGTAATAAGATACAGGGTGTTCAATACCCTGATCATCCTCTTGCAGCAAAACAACCCCAGCTCCTGTATCACTTGCGTCAACAGCCATCTTAAAAGGCTTAATAAAATTTGGAGTAGCGAGCACTGGCTGACTTAATAGGATAGCTTTAAGTTTACTGAAAGAGGATTCACAGTTATCGGTCCAGATAAATTTAACTCCCTTTTTCAGTAGGTAAGTGGTGATACAAGAATTGAAAAGTTAAGAACAAATCTCCCGTAATAACCTACCATTCCCAAAAATCTTTGTAGCTCTTTCCTACTTTTAGGTCTGGGAAGATCACTTATAACCTGAACCTTAGCTGCTGATGGTGCAACGTGTCCATCACCAATCACGTACCCAAGGTACTGAACTTTAGCTTGACCAAACTCACACTTTGATAAATTAGCTACAAGATTAGCCTGAACCAAACGCTCAAGAAATTTACTGACATGGCATAGGTGATCTTTCCAGTTGTCACTGAAGATTAATACATCATCAATATAAACAACAAACCCTGCCAAACCCCTTGTTACAACATTCATTAGTTTCTGAAAAGTGGCTGGTGCATTCTTCATACCATATGGCATTACAGGACATGCAAAAGTCTTTCCTAGTGTTACAAAACATGAGATCTCCCTAGCACGTTCAGTCATAGGCACTTGCCAGTATCCCTTTAACAAATCAAACTTACTTTAGTACCTAGCCTTTCCGATCTTGTCTATGCAATCTTCCACGCGAGGGAGAGGGTAAGTGTCTGTTTTGGTTATCTGATTAACACGTCTGTAGTCAATGGAAAGCCGCTGTGACCCACCTGGCTTAGGGACTAGAGGGACAGGAGAACTCCACTCGCTCTGACAGGGCTCAATCATCTTGTGGTCCAACAGGTAGCCAAGCTCCTTCTGGATGAGAGGAACTTTCACTGAGTTCACACGGTAAGGAGGCAGTTTGATTGGCTTTGCGTCTCCAACATCGACATCATGCATCAACACAGTGGTTTTTCCTGGAGTAGCACGGAACACTTGCGGATACTCCTGCAGTAATGCCGAAAACTCCTGCCTTTCCTTGCGAGCTAGATGAGAAAGCTTAGTCTGGAGATCATTCATGATATCAGGATTCTTCCCCAAACTATCACTCAGGCTCATGCTGCATGGGAGAACTTCATTGGCAGACTCGGGTGGAACAGCTATAGTGCAGACTGGGTTATTTTCGTCCCGCCTGTGATATAACTTTAGCATGTTCATGTGACAAAGTTGCTTGTTCTTTCTATGATCTGGTGTGCCGATGACATAGTTGACATCACTGAGTTTCTTCTCCACGAAATAAGGACCACTAAACTTGGCTTGAAGAGGTTGCCCATGCATTGGTAGCAGAATCAAAACCTGATCTCCTGGCTGAAAGTGGCGTAACCTGGATTTCTTATCATGCCAAGTCTTCATCTTCTCCTGAGCAGCTCCTAAATTCTCTCTCGCCAGCTGCAAAGCAGTGGACAGCCGTTCTTTGAACTTCATCACATACTCCAGCAGGTTGACGTCATCTTCCTCTGACAGCCAGGATTCCTTGAGTAGCTTAAGGGGTCCTCTTACTTCATGGCCAAACAGTAGTTCAAAGGGTGAGAAGCCCAGTGATTCATTTGGAGATTCTCTTGCGGCAAATACAACGAATGGAAGACCTTTATCCCAGTCTTTCTGATGTTCCAAACAGTATTTCTTGAGCATCGATTTGAGTATTTGATGATATCTCTCCAACGCTCCTTGGGTCTGGGGATGGTAAGCTGAAGACGTGATCTGGGTGATGCCCAACTCTTTCAGAGACTGCTTGAAAACATTTGACATGAAATTACTTCCCCGGTCTGACTGTACCTCCTTGGGCAGACCAAACTTTGTGAGGAACCCCAGCATTTCCTTAACCACGTTCTTTGCTGAGATATTTCTAAGTGGAATGGCTTCAGGATAACGAGTAGCCATATCAATCATGGTCAACACATAAGAAAATCCTGAAGAAGTCTTAGGAAGAGGGCCCACAATATCCACCAACACACGGGTGAATGGCGCCTCAAAAAGAGGAATGGGAACTAGAGGTGCAACCTTTTCGGTCTGATTACACTTCCCCACAACTTGACAGGTGTGACAAGACTTACAATACCAGGAAACATCTCTGAAGATACCTGGCCAGTAGAAGTGTTTCAAAATGCATGCCACAGTCTTCCTCACTCCAAGGTGTCCTGCCAAACTGGAATCATGAGCCACCCTAATGATATCCTGCCTACAAACCCGAGGGATGACAACTTGATGTACAACCTCCCATTCACAGTCGGCTGATGCTGTTGGGGGTCTCCACTTTCTCATAAGTACTCCTGACTTTATATAATAACAAGTAGAAGCACCAGCTGACTCTTCCTCACTGCAAGCAGAGTTAGCTAGACCTTTCAACTCAGGGTCAGCAACCTGGAACTCAACCAACTCTCGACGAGACAAATTATCAACACTACGGGGTACTGCCTCATCTGGTGAGTGGTCCAAATTAGCAAGAAAAGTGTCAGCTAGGATAACATCATCATCATCATCATTATCCTCTAAGTCACCAGTAACTTTAGACTTAGCCCTAGTGACAGCACATGCAGAGAACACATCAGGGATATCACAATCCTGGGTTGCAGTCACTGGTTCACTAGACAACTGAGAAGCCGGACACACTTGACCTCCACCAATATCATTTCCAAGTAAGAAAGTTACACCTGACATTGGGAGTGTCTCAACCAAGCCAACCATAACGGAACCATTAACAAAACCAGACTCTAAATTCACTCTGCACAGAGGGACAGAGAAGTAATTATTCCCTACACCTTGTAAGATTACAGTTTCATCAGAGGAATTAACATTAGAGCCTAGAACACTGGTCAGCATAAGGGATTGGCAAGCACCTGTATCACGATATATTTTAACTGATTTCCTGTTATTACTGTCCAGAGGACTGACAAAACCATCAGACAGGAAATTAGCACATGAACTCTTGAGAGCGTCACCCACGTTACTGCTCAAAAGAGGAGCTTCATCATGAGAATTTAATTTACCCCTCAAAGCAGGTTCAGTTAACTCGGTAAAAGAGTTCTGGGAACTCTCAAGGGTGGACACTAGACCAATTGACTGAATATTTAAAGACTCCTTTTTGTTCACATCACGCTGTCTCCTGAAACATTTCTCCGTAGTATGACCAAGTTTACTACAATAAGTACATTTACTTTTCTGAAATCTAGAGGTGGAGCTGGTATTTGCTTCCTGAGAAACATCATCTTTATTCTCTTTCCTGTTACCTGTACTCTGAGTTGAGGCAACGTACTTCCTCTCAGCTTTCCTCTTTTCTTTAGAATATCTCTTGTGAGTGAGATCATATTCATCAGCTAAAACTGCAGCATCAGACAAATTATCTATTCTTTTCTCATCAAGATATAGGCTTACATCTTTATTAATACCCCTTTTGAAGTCCTCCAGCAAAATCATCTGCTTAAATTTATCAAAATCAGAATCCACATTCTTAGAATTTAACCACTGCTCTAACAGATCTTCTTTGATTTTTGCATACTCAACATGGGATTGCTTATCTTGCTTATAAGTTGTCCTAAATTTTACTCTATAAGCTTCAGGAACAAGCTCATAGGCCTTAAGAATCAAGCTCTTAACTACATCATAATTATCAGATTGATCCTGAGGCAAAGATGCATAAGTTACTTGAGCTTTACCGGTGAGAACAGTTTGAAGGAGTACTGGCCAATACTTTTTGGGCCAATTAAAACCTGTAGCTACCCTCTCAAACAACTAAAAATACTTTGTTAAATCAGATTCATTAAAAGGAGGGACAAGTTTAACATTTTTAGTCATATCAAAATCATCAGAGCTAGATGATCCAGTTCCACCTTGTTTCATGCGATACTCATGGTCTGCCTGAATCCTAGCAATTTCAATTGGTGCCTGTGCCTCCTTAGAACGTGCCTGAAACTCAGCCTCCTTAGCACGAGCCTCCTGCAGGGCTAGCTGTAACTTAGCTATTTCAATCTGCGTTTGCTCATCTGGAGGAGTTACATTAAACAAGCTTTTATTAATCATGTCAACAATTTGATCTTTAGACTGATGAGAGCGAACAGCAATTCCCAATTGTTGAGCAACAAGCTTAAGTTCATTCTTTGTTCTGTTTTCTATATCACACACTGTTTGCACATTTGACAAAAAATCTTTGGCTTCATCAAGCGTAGTAATAGTAGACATGATGAATAAATCACAATCACAAAATATCAAGCAATATCCTTATTATAATATCTTGAATATCCTGATAAGAGGTCGCCAAATTTATCTTACGGAACAGAAATAGATAATGAACACTTCAAGTGAGAACACCAAAATCACTACTGTCCCGCAAAGTTCCAGGTTCAAAACAAAAGAGTTAGGTAAAATTACAAGTTAAAGTTTAATGCTCAAACTAACAAATAAACATTCAGGACTCATAAGGATAATGTAATGGCAAAAAACAAGTTAAATATATGGTTAACTGCAATAGCCTCTATTAACACGAAATTAGCAAGAGTAAATTTTTCTAAGTCAGCCCTGATAAAATGAGAAAACCGGATAATGCTCAGTTAATGCAAGATATATTATTACAGATACAAAATATTATTACTACTGGCTGACACCAAAAACCTTACATTAATCACAAAAACCTCACCAGGCCCACGAATTAACACCTTATGCTATACAGTACAAGAAAAAAATGTAATAACACTTATACTCAAATTACACAGCAGCTAGATGGTTGGAGACTTCCTGAGCACTCACAAAAAATAATAACAACTGTACAGGGGAGGACAGAGATGTGAACTAAATGAGGAGTAGATCTAAGTGGCAATTAATGCAGAGACTGGGCTCATTATATAGGGCCAGCAGAGCTTGATACAACTTGTAAGAAGGACGCGCAAATGAAGCCATAGGGGACAAAGAGTTGACAATCCTGCTCTGAACAACAGATAGAACGACTTACTCTACTATAAGGGGGAGAAGGGGGGAGTGAGGTAGAACACGGAAGCCTGGTCACTATGGAAGCCATGAGGCGAATCGTGATCAAACATGCAGCATACTGTATGTTAGAATTATACAAAGGATGATGAAATCATAGGCTATGTAACACTCTCTCTCTCTCTCTCTCTCTCTCTCTCTCTCTATATATATATATATATATATATATATATATATATATATATATTATCGTGGCATAAGTTTACTGAGTGTGGTAGGGAAGGTATATGGAAGAATTATTATAGAGTAAGTGAGAGAGATATCAGCAGTCCTAGTGAGCGATGAACAGGGTGACTTTAGGAGTGGTAGAGGATGTGTGGATCAAGTATTTGCAGTAAGACAGATAGCGGAGAAGGCTTGTGAGAAGGACCATAAGGTGTTTATGGCATTCATGGATCTGGAAAAAGCATACAAGAAAGTAGACACGAGGGATTGTGGAAAGTTTTGCGCATGTGTGGTGTAGATGGTAAGCTGCTAGGTCCTGTCAAGAGTTTTTATTATGGTAGCGAAGCATGTGTACGGGTTAATGGGCATCTAAGTGAATGGGTCACGATCGGTGTGGGCGTGCGACAAGGTTGTGTGATGTCCCCATGGTTGTTCAATATATATATATATATATATATATATATATATATATATATAATAGGATGGGGTGATGAGAGAAGTAAGAAAACACGAGTAATGTAGAGAGGGATAGCGTTGGTAATGAATGGTGATAGATGGAATATCTCAAATTTGTTGTATGCTGATGACGCAGTACTGCTTGCAAGTACCAGACAAGAACTTGGTAGGCTAGTGCAGAGTTTTGCTGATGTCTGTGAGCGCCGTGCCTTAAGAATAAATGTAGAGAACAGTAAGGTGATGGTTATCGAGAGAGAAGATGACTGGAATTGGTGGGAGAGTTCAAATACTTGGGTACAGTGATAGAAAAGAGAGGAAAATGTGCAAAAGAAGTTGAAAGTAGAGTGACAAGGAAGAAAAGTAGCTGGTGCAATGAATGCCTTGATAAGAAACAGAGGCTTGAGTGTTGCAACTGCACGAGGGTTACATGAGGGAGCTTTAGTGCTAAGTTTAACATATGGGTGTGAGACTATGGTATGGCATGAAAATGAAAAGTCAAGAGTAAGAGCAGTGGAGATGGGACTGCTGAGGAATGTATGTGGAGTACAGAGGGTGGATAGGATACAAAATAATGTGCTCTGTGATAGGTGCGGAGTGAGGAAGTTGGTGGATAACAGAATCGAAGAGAGTGTCCTGAGATGGTATGGTCATGTGGAAAGAATGGATAACAATAGAGTGGTGAAAAAGGTATCCCTGAGCGAATTTGGAGGAGGAAGAAGGCGAGGTAGGCCAAGGAGAAGGTGGAGAGATATGGTGGATGAGGGTTTGAGGAAGAGAGGTTTGGAAGTCGGTGAGGCTAGCGAACTGACAAGAGATCGAGCTTGCTGGATGAATGTTGTGAGGAGAAGTGCATGATCAGGGATTTTGGCACCCCTTGTGAGCATGGCAGCATCCGGATTGACTCAGTTGGATACGTTTGTGTGAAGCTGCAGAATGTAGTGAATGTTTTTGGTGTATCCAGTAGAGCCAAGATTCCGGGGGCTTGAATGATGAGTGAATGGAAGTGTGGCCTACTTGGATTGGGCAAGTTTGTGCTGTCTGGACACTGCTAAACCTCACTCTGCCCTTAGGTGGGAAAGGAGGTCCAGATGATGATGATGATGATGATGATATATATATATATATATATATATATATATATATATATATATATATATATATATATATATATATATATATATATATATATATATATATATATATATATATATATATATATATATATATATATATATCCAGGGGCAGGATCCCACTGCTACCTGGCACGTCCCCGGGTGGCGGATAGGGAAAGGCCTTGTAGATATACGAGGTACCATCGTAGACAGGATGCACTATGGAACCCCCAGTAAATATATAGGGCTCCACCGAGTATAATAAGGTGGCATAAAAATTACATCTCACCAGAAACTATGTGGCAGGGAGGTGAGATTATTGCCACAATCCTCCCAAACGAAAATTAGTTCTATTGCAAATGATTTGACGGGGGTTCCTGTTGGACCATCGTCTACTAAAGGTCCAACCGCACAGCCTCCTGTGCTTTCGGGCAGTGTGTCAAAGAAAGTGATTATGGTCAGACTCAAATATGAAGTCCGTTTGGGTGGGGCCCGAGAGGGGATTTCCCTCTCTACAGCTCTGCCGCATCAACCCCAGTACCTATCTCTCTCTCTGTCACATGTCAGCTATTTACTGTTTGAAATTGTATATTAAATATTCTGTACTTATTAAATATATTAAATAAGGCTATATAGTGCTATGAATGTGTCGCTTTTTAGGATAATAGCAATGATTTGTATAAATTCCACACCACGAGACAACGTCGCTTTCCGACGTTGCCAGAGGTCAAGGACATCCACCTCAGACTACAAGTGACCGGTCACTTCCTCCCTGATCCCCACCCACGATGGCAGCTACTCCGACTCGCTCTCGTGTGCTCCACAGTCGGGGGAAAGAACTTATTTACAATGTGAACAAGTATTTCTTAGAAGATCAGAGAGAGGACTTATGCCTACTGGGGAAACCTCTATAAAAAAAAAATGCACGAAGACTTTTACCTCAGTGGTGGTGTGGAAAAAAGGTCGAAACAATATAGAAGAAAACACAACTTATAAATATATAACAACTTTCTCAATCAACTGAGAGAGAGAGAGAGAGAGAGAGAGAGAGAGAGAGAGAGAGAGAGAGAGAGAGGAGGTTTGGCAGAGCTGTAGAGGGGGAAATCCCCACGCGGGCCCCACCCAAACGGACTTCATATTTGAGTCTGACCATAGGCACTGTGTTGGCAAGTTTGAGACTGGAATATTAAAGAAACTGAAATCCATGAAGATCTATGCATACAATGTAAGATGCCTTGTGGAAGATTACAAACTTGATAACTTAATGAAAAACAGGATACAAAAACCCACAGTGGCAGACGAAAAAAGATGTATTCCAAACAGTTTCGGCGACAGCTGTCGCCCTCTTCAGTGGATCTACAGACCAAGAGTGGTACATACAAATGCTGAGAAGCTGCTTATATGCAGGGTGAGGACACGTTTTCCCAATCACACCTGATGTGACCTCACCTGACTCTCCCTCTACTCTGTCCACGACCTGAGTGAGGGATTACAAGGGGCGGCAAGGACCTTGCCACTAATCCTTTCATCACTGGATCTAATTTATACATTCCTTCACTATGGTTAAAATTATTATATCTCTCTATACATACAGCTTCCACAATCCTACGTTTCTTATAGTTACTACATTTGTACAATATTTGGCTAGATTTCCAGTCGATTCTATGGTCGTTTTCCGAAGAGTGAACGTACACTGCGTTATTTATGTTGCCTATCTTACAAGCATACTTGTGTTCCTTAATGCGAGTGTCCAAATCCCTTCCCGTTTCACCAATATAAACCAAATCACAGTCTCTACATGGAATTTTGTATACCACTGCAGTTTTGTTACTAATTGGTTTATTCTTTGCCAGAATTGATCTTAAGGTGGAGGTATATCTAAATGCAATGTTTACATCCAAATCATGACTCACAGACTTCACCAAGCTAAGATTTGACACATACGGAACCGTGATGTATGGCTTATTTTGCTGACTTTGTGATGTTGGTCTAGGTACAAAAAAGGCTTTTCTGGCTTTAAAATACGCTTGCCTTATAAACCAACTGGGATATTTTAGATCTAAAAATATTTTCCATATCTTGGCGTTTTCCCTATCCAGATGTTGGGGACTACTAATTCTGAGTGCTCTAAGGAACATAGAAGAAATAACTGACATTTTAGTGGAACTGTGGTGATATGAATAATAATGTATATACAAATTGCACTGGGTTGGTTTCCTGTATACAGAAAAGCTAAGTGTCCCAAGTTCATCCCTGTGCACAAATACATCTAAAAATGGAAGGGAACCATTATTTTCCCATTCAACTTTAAATTTAATTGAGGGAACCAGTGCATTTTGTAAGAAACTCGTCAAAGTTAGCGACGTCTGGCCAAAATGAAAACACATCATCAACATACCTATACCAAATTAAATTTTGAGGAGATATGGTGGTAAGAAGGTTGGATTCAAAATATTCCATGTACAGGTTACTAAGAATTGGAGAGAGGGGCGACCCCATACCCATACCAAACTTTTGCATGAAAAACCAATTAGTAACAAAACTGCAGGGGTATACAAAATTCCATGTAGAGACTGTGATTTGGTTTATATTGGTGAAACGGGAAGGGATTTGGACACTCGCATTAAGGAACACAAGTATGCTTGTAAGATAGGCATCATAAATAACGCAGTGTACGTTCACTCTTCGGAAAACGACCATAGAATCGACTGGAAATCTAGCCAAATATTGTACAAATGTAGTAACTATAAGAAACGTAGGATTGTGGAAGCTGTATGTATAGAGAGATATAATAATTTTAACCATAGTGAAGGAATGTATAAATTAGATCCAGTGATGAAAGGATTAGTGGCAAGGTCCTTGCCGCCCCTTGTAATCCCTCACTCAGGTCGTGGACAGAGTAGAGGGAGAGTCAGGTGAGGTCACATCAGGTGTGATTGGGAAAACGTGTCCTCACCCTGCATATAAGCAGCTTCTCAGCATTTGTATGTACCACTCTTGGTCTGTAGATCCACTGAAGAGGGCGACAGCTGTCGCCGAAACTGTTTGGAATACATCTTTTTTCGTCTGCCAGTGTGGGTTTTTGTATCCTATTTCATGGTCACGATAGTGTGACTCTTCAGCCGTTAATGAAAAACATTAGTTGGGATATTGTAGGTTTGAGTGAGATCCACAGAAAAGGAAAACAAAAAAAGTAATTCAGCTGGACGACAGCAAACACCTATTTTACTACAGAGAAAAGCAAAATGAAAGAGATAGTGGTGTAGGATTTCTAATTAACAGAAATCTTGCAGAAAACATTGTTAAATTCAGTGATGTATCTGGCAGAACAGCATTGGTCGTAATTAGACTGTGCAAAAAATATGCCCTGGAAATAATACAGGTATATTCACCAATTTCTCAAAGCTCAGATGAAGAAATAGAAACATTCTATGATGACATCTCCCAGATTATGGAAGAAGAAAAGACAACATATACTATACTCATGGGAGACTTCAATGCAAAAGTTGGGAAAAAAAAAATGGAGATGCATGTATGGGAAAATTTGGAGTGGGAAGAAAGGAATGAAAGAGGAGAAATGATGGTAAATTTTGCTGAAATCCATAATATGAGAATAATGAACACATTCTTTCATAAAAGAACAGGGGGAAAGTGGACCTGGACAAGTCCAAATGGAGAAACAAAGAATGAAATCGACTTGACTATGGTAGATAAGAATAACACGATCACTAATGTCACAGTTATCAACAAAGAAAATATAGGAAGTGATCATAGAAAGTTGGGTTGCACAGCCAGATTCAATTTCAGAAAGAAAGATGAATAAAGATAAAAAGATATGGCAAATAAAAGTAAATGAAAACAAAGCAGCTTTTCAGTTGGAAATAAGGAACAGATTTCAGGCCCTAAATAACGCTGAATGTGACACTGATGAGCTGAATGACAGACTAACAAAAGTGCTAAGAGAATCAACGGAGGTATTAGGAAAACCCAATACAACCGGAGCCAAGAAGTATTCAAAAAATACACTCGAGCTTATGAAAAAAAAGAAGGGAAATGAAGGTAAAAACAATGAAAGAGCAATTATAAATTCATTGCGAGAACAAGGAGTGATAGACATTGTAAAACTGCTCGAAAACGTATCAAGAGGTAACTATCTATCTATCTATTGCCAGACGCCATAATCCCGTAAGGGGTGGCCATTTGACTTTGAGTTATTTGTTTTACGGGGAGGGGCACTAACCCTCCACCAACCCACTTGCTGACACGTAGGGAGCACGTATGGTTTGATTATATGATACCACCCATCGTTGTAAATGGTTTCATGGGTTACAGGAAACCATTTGGCTTGTTAATGAATGTAAGGCCACCGGTAAAGGAAAGAAAAGCAATAAGAAGTGACAGGAAAGATGGAAGAAATAGGAAAAGAGGAGGGCAGGCACAGAAAAAGAATGATAAAGGCTAAAGAAGAAGTACGCAGCACTACATCAAGTGAGTGATCAAGAGGTAACTGCTACAGTTAAATTACATAAAGACTCGAAAAAATGAAGATTGAGAAAGGCGTGCGTCAGGGAGATACAAGTTCACCAAAATTATTTACAGTATGCCTAGAAAGTATTTTCAGAAAGCTAGACTGCGAAAACAAAGGAGAGAACATAGATGGAGAAAAGCTAATCCATTTATGATTTGCAGATGACATTGTCTTAATCTCAGAAACAGCAGAGGCATTGCAGGAAAGGTTAAATTATTTGAAGAGAAAGTTTCAAAGTATGGTTAAAGATGAACCGGAGTAAAACTAATGTTTAATCCACTAACAACAAAGAACGTCGTCAAAATAAGCGAAAATATTCTTTAAGAAGTCAAGGAGTAGAATTACTTGGGGCAAATACTACTGTAATATTAATGAAAGATCATGATAGCGAAATACAAACACGCATACTATTTAATGGAAAACTTTACTGTAGGTAAACAACGAGACATTATGAAACGTAGCTTGGCCACTTTATATGAAACGAAAAGTATATAACGAATGTATAATTCCAGCTATGACGTTTGGTCGTGAGACCTGGAAACTGACAAAATTGATGGTAAATAAATTAATCCGTCTCAGAGAGCAATGGAAGGGTCAGTGTTGGGAATATCTTTAAGAGACAGGAAAAGATTGTCTTGGGTGAGAGAGCAGACTAAAGTCAAAGACATTATAGAAGTTATAAAAGTACAGAAATGGAGGTGGGCAGGCCATGTAGCAAGAATGAGGGATAACCGATGGAGCAAGAGGCTGACTGACTGGACACCAAGAGATTGTAAGCGTAGCAGAAAAAGGCCAGACAGGCGGTGGAGAGAATAGATAGAGCAATGTGCAGGGAAAATGTGGCAAAGATTGGCTCAGTCAAGGAATTCGTGGAAAGGGTTGGGGAGGGTCTTTGTTCAGCAGTGGACTTGTACTGGCTGCTGCTGCTGCTGCTGCTGCTGCTGCTGATATATATATATATATATATATATATATATATATATATATATGTGTGTGTGTGTGTGTGTGTGTGTGTGTGTGTGTGAAAAGAGAGAGAGAGAGAGTATATTATGGATTTATTCATGACATAAAAACTATATATTAAAATATACTGGCACTCGTGTAAACATCAGCATTCAGATGTTGTATCTGTGTACAGGTTTAAGGCTGTGGACAGAGAATACGTGGGTTATTTTGAGTCACCGAGAGGCTACACCTGTCCCTCTACGTCACCTGTACCAGCTTGACACTGCTGTACTTTTCTCACCCTGACTTACACTCTCCTAAATGATACATCCTTCCCATCATCTGGTGCCCTTCCTCCCCCCCCCCCCCCGTGTCATCTCCGTCAGGTTCAATTATCAATTCTCTCTCTCTCTCTCTCTCTCTCTCTCTCTCTCTCCTTCTTTTATGTATCCTCTCCACTGATTCAGTTAGTCTCTTCACCCCTTCTCTCCCCTTATATATACTTTCTTCCTTTTCCCTCCGTCATCTCTTCTCACATATTCCCTTCCCCCTTCACCCTCCCCTAAACCTTTCAAACTCACCTTTATCCCTCCCCTCACGTCGTTCATTTCTTTCCCTCCCTCGCTCTCCCCCACCGTCATCTCCTCTTCTGTCTCCCCCTAATTTCTCCTCCCCACCACCTTGTATTAGGCTTTTCGTATGTGAACTTATACTCTGATGTAGCAGGGTATCTGAGGACTCTTATGTTATAGCTTTTTAGACAATATTGCTGATGCGCACCCCAGTATCTCTGCGATAACACAGTATTTCCTCTATATTCCTCCTTATTTTTCTTCACTTTGTAACAGTACCCACTTATCTTCCACCCTTCTTTACTATCCTCTCCCTTTCTTTGGCCTGGATTCCCCACATAATTCCCCTCTTCCTTCCTTCTTCTACTTCTACTCTCCTCACCTTTCCCCCCCTTTTTTCATTCCCTCTCCTCCCTTATTTTCAACCCTCTTCTTTCCCATCCCATTTTCCCCTCTCATTCTTTTCTCTCTTTGTTCAGTCTTCTCTTACTTATGTTTTCCAATCCTTCCACTCCAAATCCCTTCCCCACCTCCTCCTCCCCTACAGTCGAAGACTACTGGGATAACCTGATGATATAGCCTTATCAGGGTTAAAATAACTGTGCAGTGATCACAATATGTGCAGTGATCAATCTGATTTGTGCAGTGATCAGGCTGATTTTGTGTAGTGATGAAAATGTTTATGTACTGTACAGTTGGCCACAATGAAAGGGATACAATTTTTTCCAGCGTTGTGGAAGGTTGCAGCTAACGGCAACCCCTACTAGGGCGTAGTATACTTGTATGAATGAAGCCCCCACCACTCTCAGATGGGCCTGTAAAACAGATGTTGATTGGTCAACACACAAATGTCTCCGTCTGCTATAAACACGTATGGTTACACACGGTATCGTGAATATATTTTCACTCCGTAGTTTGTGTTTTTGACCTAACACCGAATTAAGTACTTCAGAATATGAAATGGATTCACAGAAAAGTTTTATAGCAATTGTAACAAACTAATCGTTAGCGCCTGCAGAACCCACCTCATACGCTCGTGATCAGTAACTCAAAGAATGAGGTCTCGAAACTTAACTGAAGAGTTGATAGGAAATTATATGCACATATTAGGAATATTAAATGATTTATTTCAGTTCCTTCAAGGAGACTGCACATGTAAATGAACATACAACACACGAAAACATCAATGAAACATCTTGATGATTCATAAAGAATGAACACACACACACACACACACACACACACAAACGCAGAGAGAGAGAGAGAGAGAGAGAGAATATTACAGACAAGCTCATCTCGAGGTAATCCACAACTGTCCCCAAATGAAACAGAAAAAAAAAAAGAAAACGGTAGTAGCCATAGGCCTTAGCGTATCATAAAATTAATGTCACATTGTCAAATCTGCAAACATCTATACCTCTGTGCCTGTCGGTCAAGTACTAAGCAATAATCTGTTGAGTGTCACGGTCAAGCATTATGCTATATTCTGTCAACCTTACTGTATTTAATTCATATTATGTTTGCAGGCCACTCCTTCGTCCTCTTTATTTTCCTCTGTTTACTCCTACTTTATAATATTCCTTTCACTCTTCTCACTCTGCTTGGCACCCATTTACCATTATCCTCCCTGCTTACCCCCCATGACGCTTCATCTCTTCGGCAGATTAGATACTATATATTTGCCCTCCTGTAATTTTTGTAATGTTAAAGGCCCTATCACACGGTACCTCGTACCAGGAACGGCCGAGGAAGATTTAAGTGGAACAAAACTTGGACGCTATCACACATGTTCCTCGTATCCTCGGCAAAGGACATGCTTCTCACACTGTTGCCAGAGCCCCGTCTCGCGACTGTGGACAGTGATCGCTGTCGCTGACTCGATAAAGAATAAGGAGAAGCAACTTTTGTTTACAAACTGGTACACACGGGGAACTGCCTCAATTTCTCTATAAGGGCGAATTCAGCTGCCCTTGTCCAGGAAATCGATGATAAAGCCATTAGTACGTTGTTGTTGTGGTGGTGTTTTCAGGTGGCGACTGGTTCGTCTACTCTACCTGCAGTGGAGTCCTCAGTTGTAAACACATGATATTTTATCGACATCACAGTTTCCTCGGTGTAGGAAATATTAACTCTTTATAAGGCCTTCAAAACGATTGATATTTATTATAAAATATTAATAAGTATTCAGTGTTAGGCTAAATGTTTAATAATGTAGTATCATATATTCTCTGTCGAGTATTTTGGTCACACTGTTTTGCCCGTGGTATCGTCGGCATGAATCCATACAGACGGGTTCCAGATGCCCGTGGTATCGTCGGCAATTTTACCACGTTACCGTTCCGATTTACCATCGTATCCTCGGCAAACCTCGTATGAGGTGCCGTGTGATAGCCCCTTAAGTCTCGCTCTATTAAGGCTGTTTAACGAGTTCTAGGAAGAGGCTCTCTTAGCTGTGTGGTGAAGGTCTCACTGTCTTCTACCACTGATGAATTTATATGAAAACAGACCAACACCTGTGAATGTGTATTGCTGTGTGTGTGTGTGTGTGTGTGTGTGTGTGTGTGTGATGGAGAATGGATGGTAGCTGCATTTTCTTTTGGCTAGGTGATGTTTTTGACACAATTTATGAAGTAAACTGGAACGCGAAATATTATGTAGGGCCTTTAAGTGGCCTTTATTTAGGGAACCACAATACCGTCTTCCTTGCGACTGCTCTGAATCTTGCTATGCACCCTGAGATGTGAGGCTCTGTATCGTTGACTACATACTGACAGGAATACACAGTGTAATTTTTAAATTGTGTATCTGTGATGCATGGTAATACAAACTACATTAGCTCCCCGCTTGTCCAGTCGTATCCCCATTCTCTCATGTCATTTGGGAGAGACACTACCTCCTTATAATATGAAAGCCGCCGTCCCTGTTCTCGCGGCCGTCCCTTTTACTGGGGGAACTGCAATTCATCTTGTGGTGATCCGAGCTTCGTCGCTGGGTGGTTAGCATGGAGTGCAGCCGATGCTGAGGTGGGTGGGTTGGTGGGTTGGACAGGTGATGTTGTTGGAGTTTGTGGGTGGGAATCGTGGGTTTGATGGGCGAAGTGGGTGGACTGTGCAGAGGGGGTGGGGAACCCGGTAGAGTGAGATGGGTTGGAGAATTGAACGTGTTGGTTCCCAGAGAAGCCAGGAGATGGTAGGTATATGGGTGGGATGGTTGATGATCTGCTGGGTGAGTAGTTGGCCGAAAATATGTCAACTGGGGAACAGGACTATGGGATTGTGTCCTTGGAGGAGGTGGGTCCAAGTGGAAACATAGGTTTAAATGATATAAAATGTTCGTAGGTGGAAAGAGATGCAATGTGGGATGTGATGTGTGTTGATATGGAAAAGATAGGCCAGTGGAGAAAAAATAGGCCCGTTTAAGACGGAAAATGTCACTGTTGAAAGTAGGTCCATGTGGAACAAATAATTCGAGAGAAAGGAAGTCCACGGAGGAAAATAGGTCCATGTTAGAGAATAGGTCCCTGGAAGAAGGTAGGGCCAGGGAGTAAAAGAGGCATAAGAGGAAAATAAGCGATTGTGGAAGGTAGATCCATTGGGGAAAATGGCTTTATGGGGTAGAATGGATCAGTGGGAGAAAGATCTCTGGGAGGAAGTATGTCAGTGGATATATGATGTCCGTGGGGAAAACACATCCATGGAGGAGAATAGGTTCATCGGGCAAAAACAGGTCGGAGGGATATGGGTCCTCTGGAGGAATGAGGCCAAGCAGAAATATAAGCCCGTTGCGAAACATGCGTCAATAGCGTGAAAATATCCCATGGTTGAAAACAGGTAGACTGGGATGTGACCCTTAGGGGATGTAGCCGGAGACGGGCGTATGTGGTGCTGGACTCAATAAATTGTATGCACTGGTTCAGTTGATGGAAACGTCTGTCATTTACTGCCAACATACAAACGTTACTGCTTGCAGTTATCTATACCAATATTATTTTATGATATCTACAAAGATTTACTACAACGTAATTTACTTCTTGGAATTTGTGGATCACTTCATAGATTTACGAAAATTTTTCTATATTTATAAGAAACATGCAAGACGCACGGGTCCATTAACTATTTGACGATTTTCTCAAGTAAGGGAATAGTAGCATGTCATTAACGAGACACTGCGGATCCATTTCTTTTTTTATTTATGCGAAGAAGAAGGAACCAAAGGCTGAGCCCGCAAAACAGTTCCTTCAAAAAAAAAAAAAAAAAAAAAGACAGCCAGGTTCAAGATCCGTTCATACCGAGATGCCTGGACACTGCATTTGAAAGATTGGAGGTCATAGGAAGTAGGAAATACAGACAGAGGGAGACAGTTCCAGAGCTTACCTGTTGCATAAATGAAGGACTGGGAGTAACGGTTAACTCTTGCATTACAGAGTTAGAAAAGGGATGATAGTTTATTGCTAGACGGGTGCTACGCACCCGTCGTAAAGGTGGAGGGATGCAAGAAGACAGTTCAGAGGAGCAATTGTACTACCAGTAAGTTAGGTTAAGATATAAGTGTAACTTAGATGTAAGATAGTTGTAATTTAGTACTTAAGAACAATTTAGAATATGTGTGAATAATTATAATCTAGTTTAAGTGTATTATAAGCATAAAATAAGAATGATTTTTTGTAACGTAGAGATTAGTTAGAAGTGAACATCTACAGTACATATCATGTAGTTCGCATTATTACACCAGCTGACCACACTCCCTCCTGCCCCCCCCCCCACACGCACTCCCTCCTCCCCTCCATAAAACACGCGGGTCGCGGAGATGACGAACATTTAAATTGGCTCATTCTTCATAACCTCTTACTTGAGTAAATTCATAGATATATTTCGGTCTCAATTCATTTTAGTGTTAGAAATGCTAATTGAGAAAGTGCCAGAAGCGGAGAAGCAGTCCATAATATTCTATTTAGTTAGCTCGCAATATCGATCGTTGGACATTCCCACGCTTGATTAAACTGACAAAATAGCATCAGAACATCATTACGAAGGTTTGATATTAAATGATGTGATCGTTCTCGATACTACTCAAATTTTCTCCATTGTCGTGTAATCTTGGTGAGATACGATAAACTCTAAAGAAGTCAATTCCATAAAGGGTAATGTGAGACATACTTGTTAACGTGAAAGCTGTAACCGGAAGTTAATATCCTCGAATGGAATCGGACCAGTTCTCCCAGCTTATATAATGGCAGGGCACGCTTTGTGTGCATGACACACACCACAAAGTCAGGAGACAGGACGTGGTGCTGGGCATTCCCCAGGTCCTGTTTCTCCCCACTTACTCTTTTTTAATCAGCCCATACACCACTGACCGGGCTAATGTATGGCCCGGCCTGCACTATATGTGCAGGGAATCTTTCAAAAAAAAAAAAAAAAAAAAAAATTGTGTGCATCACACACACCACAAAGCCAGTTAGGAGACAGGACGTGTGTGCTGGGCAATCTCCAGGTCCTGTCCTCCCCACTTACTATTTTTTAATCAGCCCATACCCCACTGACCGGGCCAATGTATGGCCCGGCCTGCACTATATGTGCAGGAAATCTTCGAACGAACGAACTTTGTGTGCATGCTACCGGGCTAATGTATGGCGCGGTCTTTTCTATAGGTGGAGGAAACAACGAAGGAACTTTGTGTGCATGATTCAACCACTGCTTTTCGTCTGGTTCATAGGTTAGTGATAAAGCCTTATAATTCCCCCGTCCGTTGTTTCCACATTGAAAGTTATAGAGAATAGACTGATTAATAATGTGTTCAATAGCAAAGTTCTTGTGTGACTCAACCACTACTTTTCGTCAGGTTCATAGGTTAGTGATAAAGCCTTATAATTCCCCCTTCCGTTGTTTCCACATGAAAGTTATACAGAATAGACTGATTGATAATGTGTTCAATAGCAAAGTTCCTGTGTGACTCAACCACTGCTTTTTGTCTGGTCCACAGATTTTAACAAGTAATCTGCCAAACGCGCCACCACTCTTACAAACCAAACACTCCCCCCCCCCCATTAATTGTGTTGGGCAAAGATCTAAATCTTTGCACCTTAATCAAAGTCAGGGAGTTTTCTGTATTATAAGTCACAAGGAAAATAATGTAATTAAAGTGTATTTCATTAGTCTAAAAAGGTAATCTTATTCTCGGAAGTTGTGTAAATATTGAATTAGGTCATTTTGGGTCTTACCATTTATTGAACTGAGTGTTACGATTAAGTCTTATCATTGAAGTGAAAGTGTTGTAGGAGAGTGATGCAGGATTCAGTGGTATTTATATTGTTTTAGTATAGTCCCTCCTCGAGTCCTTCAGTGACCAAGGAGAACGACATCCACTCATAACTAGTATGGTCCTTTTGTTCTAAGTGGTATTAGATCAAAGTTAACTAGGAAAGTGAGTCTATGGATTTAAGCATTTATCTAATTTTGGGTATGATTAAAATTAATGTTATACTATTTAATTCGGGTTTCCAACTACCCTTCTTTGATGGCTATGTATGGGGCGGCCCGCAAGGTGTACTAGGGAGAATAACAACTCGACAACCTAAGCCTACCTAAATTCATGCTGACCCATTTAGTATGAAATCTGATCCTACAGTTTGGACATAAGTCGGGTAAGTCATTGGTATCTATTTCGGAGTAAAAAGGGCGTAAAACACCCCAGTTGGTTTGGGTTACACTAAAACAGGCTCGGTAATTTAACAGCCACGTTGGTGGCGGTGGCTCAATCGGTAGAGAGGTGGCCTGCAGTCCTAACGGACCCGGGTTCGAATCCCGGCTGGGGCAGGGAACAGTTTAAGGATTTGAATTTCATTAAATCAGGCTTTACTGATCTACCAGAAGACCCGCCGACATGTCGTAAAAATACCCCCGCTAATACCAATACACCAGCCCTGTATGAGACAGCCCTAGCATGTATTTAATATGGATGGTGGGTGTTAGCGCCGAAGTGGTGACATGTAGAGGTGTATGGTATGTAGGAGAACTGCTGGGCCTTGATAGCAGGCTGTGAAGCCTATGCCCAGAGTCGGACACATAAACAAAAAAAAAAAAAGTAAAAAGTATTATGCTCAAGGTCAGTACAGTGACGGTTAGCCATGAAGAATATCACGCTACCACACCTACCATCCTCCATAAATTCTAATACAATCTTGAACTGAACTAAGACGACTAGAACCGGCATAGAAACTTCACCTGATACTAAATTCCCGTTACCGACTGTCACACTTGTAATTTCAACCTTAAATTCAGTGCGCATCCTGGTGATTTACACTCCAATGCTAAGCGGTGATGTGAGAAATTGTAAGAGGAGAGACTGTTGTGACATCAAAGTTTCGTGGGTTCAGAATCATCGTAACATTACTCTGGTGAGTATAATTAAAATTCTATAGCAATACACTGGGGTTAGCGGTGGCATTCATTAGAATTCCTACCAGTACACTGGTGGGCTTATATAAAAATCCTTACCATTGCACTGATGGCTAAAGTGGCTGGATAATTATTCCCCATAACAAAACTGCACTAGAGGCCTGCCTATCTTATATGGTTAACGGTCCCAAGTAATATGCTAAAAGCATCTCTATTAGCCCATAGCCAGCTTCCTCGATCGCTGGAAATCTCAGGTGTAGAACAAAGAATATATCGAGCCCCTGGAGTGAGGGCAAAAACATTTTGTTTCAGATCATTGTATGAACAGGGTGGATCCCCCTTCCTCCTTTTGTTGAGTAGACACAGTACCGCCAGTTGTAGACCTAAGTCTGAGGAAAGGAAGGACGAGCGATCAGTGAGGGATTGAATAGCGAGAGAGCTAGAAGAGATGGGGCCTCCACTACACCCTGTCAACCTTTTTCAATCAGCATATTCAACCCCTCACTCGTTCACGAGAATGAAGAAGAAGGTTCACACAAAGCCCCGGGATATTCCAATCCTGGAACTTCACCAGTTGCAAGGGCTCCATGCAATGGCCAGACTAGAAATGTTCTTCAAACTTGTGGAACAATGCGACCAAAACGATTTCATCCGCATGCAAATCGCTAAGAGTGGGTCGGTTCAGAGTCAGCCATATTTATACACAACCATCAAAGAAACCATCAAGCAGATTCCCGGCTAACACTTAACCCGCCCCATCCCGTCGACGTATGGGTACGTTGCAACATTTTGCATTTGCCAGTCCCGACGATGTACTGGTATGTCATGCAATTGCAAGGTCCCTAATTTCCACAATTTTCAATTTTTGCTCATGATTTTTCGTACGTACACACGGGACACCTTCCTCTATTCCTCTACAAGATGCCAAGCAGGGACAATGCCTTACACCGCATAACCTCGCCCCCCACACACACGCCATTGTCTTGGTAATTCACCTGTTACCAGTGATGGCCAATAAAGACATTCAGGGCCAGAGTGATTCCCCAATCGATGACAATGTGGAGGACAAAGTTTACATAGCATTAGAGGAAGAAACAGTCAGAAATGATGATCAGGTAATGTGGCAAAAGAAGGTCAGGCATGGTGATGAGTTAGTGAGTGAAACAATGCTTATAATGCCTATATTACTGTTTGAAAACCAATACACACTCGTACTACATATAAATTTGTACCAAGTAAATAAATACCATTTATGAGTGGTGTGAAATAGTTACCCTCCCATAGAACTCGTTTTTTTTGGTGCCAGCCTGTTGGAAAACCCAGTCAGGTAAGGAGGTACTGCTACCTGGATCGAGTAATTTAAACCTTAGGTGAGTGATTTCTCTATGAAATTTCGATGTTTCTCACCAAAAGCAGAGGTTTTAGCCAAAAAAAAAAAAAAAATCGAAAATACCTCGGGATTGGGGGGTGTCGGAGGTGCAAAATAGCTCGGGACGTGACGGGTTAAACGTCTCCTTAGAACAAAGTTAGCAATAGAGGTCAGTGTCGATCGACCATGGCAGGAGATGGAGTCGATGGGCTATGACTGGGGAGAATCACCCCAGGCTTTCGCCCATAGGTTCATTTGTCAACACGCAGTAATCGAATCAAAGATCCCTAATTTGAAATTTCCTAATCGAGACTGACGAATAAAGAAACTGTGGTATGGCTTACCTCCTGCTTCACATGAGAAGCTGGAGGGATTTCTAGATGATAAGTACCCATTGTGTAAATTCCTGGACCATATTGAACATGAACGACAATTACCAGAAGAGAGGCAGCCCTTTCAACTCAGTGCGATACCAGTGAAGGATAGTAGTAACAGGGAAAAGTCCAGCACACGTTCCACTCCCTCCGTTCCTGAAGGCCCAGCCAGCATTATGAGTATGGTGGAAACTAAGAATGAAATGGAAGAACTGAGAGCTCAAGTGCGGGAGGTGAAAACAAATCTAGAATGCATGAGTAAGAGGCAGGCAAGTGATCAGGAAACCACCTGCCGAAAATATTGTAGTCACTGCTGAGCAACGTCCCACAATCTGCAATAGTGCTGGTGGAAACCCCCCACCTGGTTGTTGTTTTGACTGTCGAAGACCCGGGTGTTGTCTGGGAAACCGTGGGTGCCCTGGATGTAAGCAGGAAGCTTCAACCCAGGCTAATCCCAACTCGAACATTTCCCAGGACCCTAGTCTGAGAATATGACTAGCCAGTGGTCATACCTCTCTCACCATTAGTATCATTGTCAATAGGAACTTAGGAAGGCGGTAGAGGCACTAATTGACACAGACAGCAGTTACACGCTAATAAGGGAATTGACTGCCCAGTGAATAGGAGAGAAATTCACAGCGAAACCCTCCTCGATTTCAAGGAGTCACAGGTGCACCTTTGAGAATTTTAGGAATGCTGTGGACTTAAATTGGGGTTGGTGACGTAAAAACTCACAAACAGGACCTGGTAGCACCTAACTCTTACATCAAAGCTGACCTCCTTGGGTGTGACGTATTGAGTCAAGCCCCCCTTATTTGGAATGGTGAAAGAAGAGTCATGGTATGGGGAGACACCTCTTATGTAGTAAATCACATTCCTCACCAGAAGAAAAAAGTCAAAAGAGTAAAGGTGAACCCTGTAGTGGTCACGAATCCGTCGCAACTTTTTACTCAAATCAATCTCCTTACGGTGGAAAAGCTTCGTCCCTATCAGTCCAAATTTGTACCTGTCCTTGTGAGAGAAGACCCAGGTACTAACTTGAATGTTCACCCATAAGCAAATTCAGTCATAACAGTCACCCCTATCTAGTTCAAGTAAGCTCAGAAAACACCATCCACCTACTGCTCACTAATGCCACTAAGCAGGAAAAGACATATAAGAAGGGCACAATTGTTGGGTCTTACGAGAAAATCGACAACCCTCCCTGCAAAATTAACACCACCACCCAAATCCACAACGACCTGCTGCCACAAAATGATCAAGCAAGAGAGAGCGGGATGCATGAACAGAGGTTAAAAGAACTCACTGAGAGACAAAAGAGGCAACATATCATCAAAGCTCAGCGTAAAGACCTGTCACAGTTAATACTCAGTCATGACCTCCTTTTCATCCTTGACGAGAAAGAGTTAGGGATTATTAGTGGCCCTCCTGCGCACATTAAGGTGGCTGACCCCAGCCCACTCATGGACCAATGTACCATTACTCCGAACAGGCCAAGCAGATTATTTGGGACATGCTTCAAGACATGGAAGATCGGGAGATCATAGAACGATCAACAGTGGCCTGGTTGTCACCTATAGAATTAGTGAATAAACCTGATGGGAGCAAATGGATGTGCTTAGACTACTGACATGTCAACAAACATCTCGCTACTGACATTTATCCACTTCCTCTGTTGGAAGAATTAGCATCCGGTCATCAATACTATATCACTCTCGACATGCGAGAAGCTTACTTCCAAATCATGCTTGATGAAGACAACCGCAACCTTACTGCTTCCAGCGAAGGAGTTACTTTGTATATGTTCAGACTGTTCCCATTTGGTCTTAACTGCTCCCCTGCAATCTTTTCCAGGCGGATGGCTTCAGTACTTACGCCACTCCTACAGAAAGGATGGGTCAGAAATTACTTGGATGATTTGATTCTTAGGGCTCATGACTTTCTTACTTTAATAGATTGCCTGAGGGAACGTTTCCAACCACTTGCTGAAAATTGCGTAAAACTGAATCTTAATTAGTGTACATTTGATCTTAAAGGGGTTACTTTTCTGGGTCACAAAATCTCAGTGGAGGAAAGCAAACCCGACATGAAAAACGTAGAGGCAATCGCGAAGATGAAAGCACCCACAACAATGAAAGAAGTATGTTGTTTCCTAGGTATGTGTGGCTTCTATAGAAAGCATATCCCTTCCTTTGCTAGAATTGCTGTACCTCTCACGAACCTAACTGAATCTTGAGTAACAGTTATCTGGACAGACAAAAGTCAGAAAGCCTTTGAACACCTAAAGTCTTGTCTCATAAATACACCTGTCTTGGTTAAAGCTCAGATAGAACACCCATTCATTCTCACCACCGACCCCAGTAACACCCACATTGGCTGAGTCCTGAGTCAGATTCAATCAGACGGGACTAACAAACCGGTCAGGAATTTCCCTAAAAAGTTGAACCCCTGTTGGACTTGATATTCAGTGACAGATAAAGAGGCACTAACTGTAAGTCTTACATATCATAATTTCCAACATTATTTGTGGGGTGCTCATTTCACTGTAATAACTGACCACCAACCTCTCACTAGTATATTCAGATAGAAGACTAAATCGCCTCGAATGAACCGGTGGATACTAGAAATGCGAGAATATAATTATCCAGTACCTCAAAAGTAAGAACAACTTTGTAGCAGACCAGCTGTCACGCCCAGTTTAAGTAGTAGTCCTTCCACCTGAAGCCACCTGGCCCGGGTTAGATCATGAACAAATGAAGGCCTGCCAAAGAGTCAAACCCGTGTGGGAAGAACTAGTTTGATATCTTGAGGGTGGAGCAGTCCCAACCAAACAACTGCCCAAGGCTACTTTAGATCAGTTTGCTCTCGTAGATGGAGTTCTATATTTTGTGAAAGAGAAGGCAGATGGAAGCCTGCATTACAGTCTCGTAGTTCCTCCTGCGTTAGTTAAACAAGCGCTTCAACACACACATGAATTGTCAGGACATCTCAGGCAAAAGAAAACTATCAAGAAGACAGAGAAGTTACACTATTGGCAGAATCTCAAGGTTGATGTATGTGAATATGTAAAAAAATGCATTACGGTACTTGTCAAAGATTCAAAGGGGACACTGGAGTGCAGCAACAGTGGAAAGAACTGTCTCCAGTAAATAAGCCACTGGAGAGGATTGGAATAGATCTTACTGATATGGTTGCTGGAATCCAGGGTTATCGATATGTCCTTACAGTAATAGATCATTACGGTCACTTTGTTAGGTTCTTCCCCCTAAAGGCTAAACAGTCTACACACATAACAGACAAACATTGCCAACACGTGGCAGATTACGGGTCACCTCAGAGTATTGTCCTGGATAACGGAGGCAAATTCATTAGTAGATACTTCCAGAAATTCTGCCAGCATCAAATCACTTTATGCAACACAACCTCTTACCATCCTCAAGGCAACGGGATCACAGAGAGGATGCACTGTAACCTGAAGTCGGTCCTCTCTGCCTTATGTTAAGAACATCCCCTTCGTTGGCCGCGTCTGCTTCAGCCATGTCAGATTGTCATGAATCAGGCTATTCACATCTCAACCAGACAGCAGCCATACTTTGCGTTCTTCTCCCGCCATCCTCCCAGACTGGTGAATCCACGACTTCCCTTGATCGACAGTGAAGAAGACGAGTTGGCCACTGCACATACTCTCATCAGAGAAACTCACCAGAAGATGGCACGCCGGTACCGAGACGTGGCAAATAGGAGAAGGAAGAACCAGACTGTTGGTGTGAGAAGCTTGGTATGGGGGAAAAAAGAAACAGTGGTGCCAGATGCATGTAGGAAGTTAAACGTGAAGTGGGATGGTCCCTACCGTGTAGTGGAAATGTTGTTGGACGGTAGTGTATATATAGTGGAGAATGTCTTTACTGGAAAACTAATACAGAGAGCTTCCGGGCAGGTGCAACCTTATTATGAGAGTGAAGAGTAGCTGTTGGAACCCGTACAAAGTACCTTTACGCCTGACCCGGTAGATGAACAATAACCGCCCCATGAAAGAAGGCCTCCTCGCCGACTCATTGAGGAATATTGATTAGTATGTGAGGGCTAAAGAGTGTAACGGTTTATGGAGTGGATAAGAAAGTGTGTGCGGGTTGGACTGGCTGACAGTTGACTGCAAAGAGCTATAGTTTCAGGGAGGGAGAAAGAGGTTGAGATGGGCTCAGCCCAGTTCAGTGGGGATACTACAAGAACTTTACTTCAAGGAGCCAAACGCGTTTACCGCAGAAATTACAGCTGACACGGCCGAGAGTGTGGTCGCGACTTCAGGACCTGTCAAGCACTCGTCAGTCACCAGGTGGAAGACTGGGAACGAAAGTATCGAATGAAAGAAGTACGAGTGAGACTGTCAGCGAGTGTGAATGAGAAGCGCCCCTGGGATGATCTTGGCAACGAGAGTATGAATCCACCCAGCTGGGTGACTATGTCATTAGTTGGGCAGGAGGTTAACTGGAGTTTCTCTTCTCCACTGGATATATTTTTCTTTGTAAATTAATTAGTGACGTGAAGCGACCCCCTGGGGTACGCGGTGTATTATGTGGACCGATAGGTGCCACTTACTGTGGGGAGAGTGTCAAATTAAAAAGAGACTCATTCAAGTCGGTAAGTCTGTCCCATCTGCACACGCATCCTTGGAACGTGTACTAGTGCTTGTGTTGAAAAGATTCTGACGGTGATAATTTGTTTCCCGGAGGAAGAACCCATGTAGTGCCAGTAAATTAGGTTAAGATATAAGTGTAACTTAGATGTAAGATAGTTGTAATTTAGTAATTAAGAACACTTTAGTATAAGTGTGAATAATTATAATCTAGTATAAGTGTATTATAAGTATAAAATAAGAATGATTTTTTGTATCGTAGTGATATTACAAGTGAACATCTACGTATCATGTAGTTCGCATTATTGCATCAGCCGACCACACTCCCTCCTTCCCCCACCCCCCGTACGCACTCCTTCCTCTCCTCCATAAAACACGCGGGTAGCGGAGTTGACGAACATTTAAATTGGCGCAATCTTCATAACTTACTTGAGTAAATTCAAATATATCTTTCGGTCTCAGTTCATTTTAGTGTTAGAAATGCTAATTGAGAAAGTTCCAGAAAGGGAGAAACAGTTCATAATATATTTATTTAGTTACCTCGAAATATCTATCGTTGGACATTCCCACGCTTGGTTAAACTGACAAAATAGCATCAGAACATCATTACAAAGGCTTGATATTAAATGATGTGATCATTCTCGATACTACTCAAATTTTCTCCATTGTCTTGTAATCTTGGTGAGATGTGATAAGCTCTAAAGAAGCCAATTCTGAAAAGGGTGATGTGAGACATACTTGTTAATGTGAAAGCTGTAACTGGAAGTTAATATCCTCAAATGCAATCGGACCAGTTCTCCCAGATTTTAGGGCACGCTTTGTGTGCGTGACTCAACCATTGCTTTTCGTCTGGTCCACAGGTTAGTAATAACGCCTCATAATGCCCCCTTCCGTTGTTTCCACATTGAAAGTTATAGAGAATAGACTGAGTAACCCTTATCTGCCGGCTGATGTGTATGCACGACGGGATTCAGGATGCGGAGGGCCGCCAGATGACTTGATATACCGCACTCACCTTCCCGCCACTGTTTGAGCGTGGGACCATTTTCTGTGATACCTAAGGGGTATGTAGGACCCCCAGGTACCCCGCGGTTGCGCGGTTCAGTTTGGACGGCAGTGGTAGCAGGAGGAGCCATGTCATCTTCCTTGACATCGTCTGATTCCATCCCACCGCATGAAGGGCCGATTGCCTCATCAACCCCCGCAAAAGTTCAGCCCTTAGTGCCAGGTAAACGGCTTGGTGATAGTGCCATAGGACGTGCCCTCCAACCCCTACTCGCTCTCCGACTCCAGAGCGGGCTCTCCGACTTCTTCAGGAGGAAGGGACAGTCTACGAGAGTGATGATTTCGGTGATGAGGAGGCGCAAGATGACCCAGGATATCGGGAAAGTGACCGAGGACCTGGCGGTCATCTACGGAAAGAACCATCGCAGAGTCGTTTCCCCCCCACTCTTGCCGCCTGCTTGCCGACATACCTTCCTCCAGCGCACCCCCACACCTCAGCCTACCACTTCAAGGGCAGAATCTCGACAACCAGGCTCTTCGGGAGTGGTATGAGTACTGAGCAGGTGTGTGGGGAAATGTAAAGTGTACAGTACAGCAGTGCAGAAGTTTGTGTATTTTCATGAGTGAAATGTGTGATAGTATAAGTGAATTATGGAAAGTGCAAAGATATAAGTCTTTTATAAATTCTGCAAGTGCATATAAGTGATTTATAGTAACTTACGTGCAATAAAGGAGTTGATACTGTTTATTGGATATTGGTTAGAAAATTATTGGATATACCTTGAGTTTGCCTACCTGTTACCTGAAGGAAAACACTTCTGAGCGGGCCACAGTGAACAATACCTGCATCGCTATACCTAAATTATTTCACTCAGTACTCAGGGGGATTGTGCCAAATATGAGCATCAGTGTATCTGTGATGTTAAGTATAAATAATGTTGTGTAAAACATTTATATGATTTTCACTATAACCTGATTAGTACAAAGCAGTCTGATTTACAGAACAAATAATTACCTCATACTCTACGATCATGCGTGAAAGAGCAACAGCATTTACTTGTCAAAGTGCAATTACCCGTAATCGTGATGTAAAGTGCAGTTCTAAGTGTCTTAGTAAAGGAGAAATATGATTATTTACGGAAGAAGTGAGTACAAAAAAAAACGACGAGGTATTTCCTTTCCCACACACCTACGGGGCATAGTGGCATGGTTGTGTGGGAGGTAAATCCTTTGGTGAGCCACATGAACCGGGTGATGACTCATTTTCTCGGCGGTGAGTACGCAGTGGGCAAAATTCGAGTAAATCACGTAAAACACGTGAATTTGACACGTGAGTTACTGGTGGATATTTCATCTAAAATGCAAAACTAAGTTCACGTGAAATTCACGTGTAATTTTTTCACGTGAAATACACGTGAATATCTGGTGGACTACTTCACGTGTATCTTGACATGTAATTTCAATGAGTTTATATGCCATGAATTTCTTGTACAATATATATATATATATATATATATATATATATATATATATATATATATATATATATATATATTCCACAAAACAGGGAATTCATGGTATACAACACACTATAGTAGCAGAATATTGGTATTTTTGCAATAATACATACCGTAGAGTAAAGTAGTATTACAAGTTTATTATCACAGTTACTGAAGCACAAAAAGAATTATACATATGGGTAAAAGCACCATGGAGCCACACACAAAATCCGAGTATTTATAATAAAATATTACTGATTAGCAAAACACAGAAACATAACATTTATAATTAAATATGGGCATAAACACCTTAGGTCACACACAAAATCCCAGTATTTGTAATGAAACATGACTCCTTAACAAAATACAGACTTCCACAGAATGCAATGAATCTGGTGCAGCAGACCCCACCAATAAACAAACATGGGTCAACCCTCCAACTAAAGTCCCATCCAAAACTAATTAAATTTATCTGTTACACTTTAATTCATTAATTCAAACTTTTTAGTTCAATGACACCAACTGCAAGTCATATTTTCATTTATTCCAGATAACATTTTTTCCCCAAATATCTCCACTTCATATTGTACCAGCTCCTTCCAAATATCCCATAACAGAAAATTATGTATAACAGGAACATCCGATTATGGCTGACTAGGGTATATTCTCTGTTCAAGAAATATACTCTGTATATATAGGAAACAATAAAATCCAAAATCTGTATGTATAGAACTAAGAATAAATAGCTAATCCCTTCATAAATCACACACTGGGTGTACGCGCACACACACACACACACACACACACATATATATATATATATATATATATATATATATATATATATATAATATACATATATATATATATATATATATATATATATATATATATATATATATATATATATATATATATATATATATATATATATATATATATATATATATATATAATTTGCACATAAACATACACACACACACTTGTTTCGTCTAAAGTGACCTAGTGAAATGGCTATATATACTCAAATCAAGTAAGTGAGAACTTACTATGATGAAGACGAGGTATGTATGACAGGAACATTCGTTAATGGCCAACTAAATAGTTAATTTCCATCTCTATTCATATGACATGATGCTCTGACTGCATAAGTATAAACATAAGCTATCTACTTATAAAATATACTACCAGTATATATGTACGAACAAGTTTCTGGTATCTGTTGATAATATACACTACTATATTCATAAAGGTATAATCAAATTTCTAGTACCTATTCATAATATACACTATACTGTGCATATAAAATTAAAAAATATATATTTCTTGTAAGAAAATATATTACATTTTGCATTAAAACAAGAAGACAATAAAACTAGTATCCTGATAATATAACATACACTACATTGTGCACATAAAAGTAAAGAAACAAATTTCTTGTATGTAATAATACATATCCATCCATCATCCGAGCCTACTTTGCCCCATGCGGAGTGTAGGAGCCCGTGGCTAGACAAGTTGGTCCTGACATTTAAGATGAAAGTGACCATCCTCTCTCATCCCTGAGTGGCATTACGTGAGCAATAAAACCCAACCACCCCCTGGATAAAAACCTTCACCGGCTCAATCCGATTGGAACTCCGTAATTACCCACTGAACCACCAGGTGCCAAAATTTGGTTATATGGTTACTATCCAGCATAGTACAGTAAATGGTTTCCTGGTGAACAGGAAACCACCTGGTTTGTCACTCATTATAAAGTCACCCACAGGCACAAGGAAGAGGAAAGAATGAAGGAAAGATAAAAGAGGGAGTGTAAAGTCACCCGTAGCTAGAAGGACGAGGAAAGAATGAAGTAAAGAAAGAAGAGGATGGAAGGAAAGAAGGATGGACGAGAGGAAAGGGCAGACACCCATGAGCAGCACTACATCGAGTGAGTGGATGGTGAGCGCCCCACTAACCACATTAATATATATATATATAATATATATATATATATATATATATATATATATATATATAATATATATATATAATATATATATATATATATATAATATATATATATATATATATATATATATATATATATATATATATATATATATATATATATATATATATATATATATATATATATATATATATATATATATATATATATATATATTATATATATATATATATTATATATATATATATATATATATATATATATATATATATATATATATATATATTATAGATATTATATATATATATATATATAAATATATATATTATATATATATATATATATAATATATATATTACATATATATATATATTATAGATATTATATATATATATATATATATATTATATTTATGTATACATATATATATATATATATATATATATTATATCTATCTATCTATCTATTGCCAGACGCCTCAATCCCGTTTGGGGTGGCCACAAACAAATCGCCTCCAAGTCGCCCTGTCCCCCGCCATTTCACTGCCCTGCTCCCAACTCACACACCCCTCTCATATACCTCTCCACCCCATCCCTCCATCTCATCCTCGGTCTCCCCCTCCCTCTTCCACCCTCCACCTCACTCACATACACTCTCTTCGTCAGTCTTTCACCCTCCATCCTCTCCACATGGCCAAACCACCTCAGTGTGTTCCTCACAACGCTTCCTATCACATCCAGATCCACACCACAACGCTCCTTTATATCCTCATTCGTCAGCCTGTCTCTCCACGTGACTCCACAGGCTCCTCTTAAATCACTCATTTCCACTGCTCTCACTCTTGACTTGTGTCCTTCCAACAATGTCCAAGCTTCACTTCCGTACGTTAGAGTTGGTATCACAATACTGTCATTAGTAACTTTTTTACTTCCATGCTCACTTCCCTGTTTCTTATCACTGCTTTCAAAGAACCAGCAACCTTTCTTCCCTGCTGTACCCTTTCAAGCACTTCACCCTCCAAACCTCCATCCTTACTCATCACACTACCCAAATACTTAAACGTACTCACATTTTCCAATTCCTCACCATCCAACCTCGCTGTACATTCACTGACTTCACCTCTCTCAAAGACCATCACTTTACTCTTCCCTACATTCACCTTTAGGTTTCGTTTCTTACACACTCTCTCAAACTCATCCACCAAGCCTTGCAGCTCCCCTTCGTCTTCACTCAACAACACAGTATCATCTGCAAACAACAGTACAGGGAGTTTCCAAACACTATCCTCTCTCACCAGGGCCACTCCAACATCCACCACCCTACCTTGTACCTCTTTTATTACCCCATCCATGTACAGATTGAACAACCATGGAGATATGACACATCCCTGTTTCCAAACCAACTTTCAAAGAGATAAATTCACTTAGTTCACCATCCCACACGCACTGCCGCCTTGTCGCACCATCTAATACATACTCTTCACACAGCATTCAACAACTTCCCATCTACTCCATATATTCTCAACACTTTCCACAATCCTAGTCTATCCACCCCTGTCATATGCTTTCTCCAAATCCGCATGAAAGCCGCATACCAACTTCTTTCCCTTCTCTAAGAAACTTTTCCACTAAAGATCTAAGAATGAATATCTGATCTCACACAACCTCTTCCCTTCCTAAAGCCTCCCTGTTCTTCTCCAACTAATTTCTCTGTTCTTTCTCTTACTCTTTCTATAAGTATCATACCATTCACTTTTCCTATTATACTAAGAGAAGACCTGAATGCCCTTTGATTACCACACACTTCTTTTTCCCCTTTTCCTTTGTACAAGGGAATAATTATACCCTGACTTCCAATCCTCCAGGGACTCTACCTTCCTCCCAGGCCAATCTGCACATCTTCCACATCCATTCTACTACTATCTCTCCCCCATGCTTCAGCATTTCACCACACACTCCATCAATTCCTGGGGCTTTCCCCGATTTAACTTTCTTCATTGCTTCCACAACTTCTATCCTACTAATTTCTTCCTGTCTTCTCAGCTCCCTCCTTCTCCCAGCCATTCCCCAGCCACCTATACTCTCATTACTTCCATCCTCTACGTTCAAAAATTCCTTAAAGTGTTCTCTCCATCTGCTCACTTTTTCTCCCTTCTCCACTAGTAATCTACCATTTTTATCTTTCACTCCCCTGCTAACTTCACTTCCACCCTGTCTTACTCTTTTCACTTCTCTCCAGAACATTTTCTTACAGTCCACTCCCACTTTTACTCAAATTCCTTCCAATTCCTCATCCACTCTCTTCTTACTCTCTCTTACTAACCTTTTTCACCTCTCTCTTCCTTTCCACATATAACTCTCTCTCTTCCGCCTCTCAACTTCTTCCACGCCCTATTTCTCATCCATTCATTGTATGCTTTGCTTCTTTTGTGCCACAGCCTGTTTCACCTCTTCTGTCCACCACGCTTTGTTCCTTGCACCCCCTCCGTCTTCTCTTCCCTTCCACACACCACATCACATGCTGCACATATTTCTTCTGTAAATATCTTACACACACCTTCCACGTCTCCCCATCTGCTCCAGTTCATATTTGCCCAATCGTTCCTCCACTTCTCTCTTTATACTCTGCCTTTTTCTCATCCTCTTGCTTAACCTTTCCACTCTCCTTGCAACTACTCCTTTCCCTCTCGTCTTTCCCTTCTATTCCTCCACCTTACTTGCATCCTAATTCTGGCCACCACCAAGTAGTGGTGGTCCAGAAGTCCCCTCCCCAACCTCTATACACTCTTGCATCCTTTACACACATCTTAGCATCCCTTTCATCCACACACACATAATCAAATGCATTGCCTTCCTTTCATTCAGTTCACCACCCACCTTTTCCTCACATCACTCGCCATGTATACCTGTGTGGATTGCATTTTATGCCCTGAAAGAGGGTATTGGCTATCACCAACCCCTCCCTCAGCACAAATGTCCACTAACGCACTCCCATTCTCATCTATCTCAGCAGGCACACCCCACTTACACCAACTATTCCATCCACCTTCCCCACATTACCAACTTTACCATTCATATCACCAATCAAAACACACTCTCTCATTCCTTCCAAACTTTTCCATGCACACTTCCACATTTGTCCAGAACTCTTCTCTCTGCCTCTTCTAGCACGATCTTGCGTTGGCGCATACACACACACCAATCGCCCACATTTGTATTACAACTTTCAACTTTACCCACACAATCCTTGACCCAACTGATCCATACTGTCTTATGCTCCTCTTCCATCTTTTTTATTCACAACTATACATACTCCTTCCCTTTGCCCTCTCATTCTCATCTACTCCTGCACACATATACCCCATCCATACTCCCATTCTCTCACACTTTCTCCTCTCCATTTTTGTTTCAGTTATTCCACAGCGGCATCCACTTTCGCATCCTCAAGCACCTGGACAATCTCTCTCTCTTTCACCTCATCATTCGCTCCTCTTACATTCCATGTACACATTACCAAGTCTTTTGTCCAGGTCACCAGGTCGTCCAACGTTTGGTCAGTCCTTGTCCGAGGCTTCTTGTTTGTTTTTTAGTTAGTTGTTTTTCGGGAGGGGCACTAACCCTCGCAAGGAGAAGCCTTTTTCCAGTCCCGCCTTTTACGACAAGCAGGGATACTAGTATT
>NC_137056.1:21363952-21422694 GCF_032717465.1 Coenobita brevimanus | reverse complement strand
CCATGCTATTTAGTTGGTTCTGACTGTCACATCTCTCACGTCGGTCGTGACTGTTACGTCTGTTGCATCGGTACTAACTGTCACGTCTGCTGTATCGGTCATGACTGTCACGTCTGCTGTATCGATCCTGACTGTCACGTGTGCTGTATCGATCCTGACTGTCACGTCTGTCGTATCGGTCGTGACTGTCACGTATGTCGTATCGGTCGTGACTGTCACGTATGTCGTATCGGTCGTGACTGTCACGTCTGTTGTATCGGTCGTGACTGTCACGTCTGTTGCATCGGTTCTGACAGTCACGTCTGTCATGTCTGCTGTATCGCACGTCCGATGACTGTTCATGGTGGTCATGCCACCGTCATTGGTCCTGACTGTCATGTCTGCTGTATCGGTCCTGACTGTCATGTCTGCTGTATCGGTCCTGACTGTCATGTCTGCTGTATCGGTCCTGACTGTCACGTCCGTCGCATTGGTCATGACTGTCATGTCTGTCATATCGGTCCTGACTGTCACGTCTGTTGTATCAGCCCTGACTGTCACGTCTGTCATGTATTGTATCGGTCCTGTCTGTCACATGGTCATGTCTGTTGTATCGGTCAAGACTGTCATGTTGATCAAGACCACATCGGTCGCGACTGTCACATCTTTCATGTTGATCAAGTCTGCCACGTTGTTGCTTGTCAATTTGGTCGGGGCTATCACGTCGATCGTCTCGGTCACATTGGTCATGACTCTCGCTTCGTTTCCCACGCTCACATACATCTTTACGTCCACGGCTTTCGTGTTCATCTCCATCCCTGTGCAAAAAAATAATTATTAGTCTTCCTTCTGCCTATGGGTGACTCTACACTGAGTGACAAGCCAAATGGTTTCCTGTACACCGGGAAACCATTTACTATGGCAATGTAGGACTGGATGATGGATGGATGATTACTGATCTGTTTTTTATGTCATAATTGTTTCACCTTGTGACAGCACTCCAAGATGCAAAATCCTGTGCATCATGCCTTTCAGTCCTTTTGCAATGAGATTACCTCACAGGACCTGATCCCATATCAGTAAAATAAACAGCCTGGATCTATTGGCCTTACTGCAGTTGCATAAATTTTAAAGGCTGTACAGCTAGTAGTACTATTGAAGTTAGCAAAGAGATACTTCAGAAGTTCACATACTAGAGAGAGAGAGAGAGAGAGAGAGAGAGAGAGTATTAATTAGCTACTGTCCAATAAAAATTAGTTTGCAAAATACAAGGAATACAAGGACCCATACCCATCATATACATATGATCTTGATCTCTTGGTGGATGAACTACCCCTGGCTGCATCCATCTCTACTATCCCGAAGCTTCTGTTTAACTGTGAGTGTGGAACCACCTTTTGTGGTGGAGTTGCGTAACTATTTGTGGGGGATTTGATGCCATCCTCTGTTGTGATGATACAGGGCCTGTGACAAATGTATACTTGTTAACAACAAAACCTTGGCTATTATGCAAAACAATGTTTTATACATGAAACCCTTAAGAAAGAAAAGAGACTGACAGTTTTGGCATTTATCACTATGGTCCTAAATACAACAAAGTTTACCCAGTCACCAGTAGCTACAACAAGGGGATCAGTAACTGATAAAATTCAAAAGAAACTGATGGATGCTTTACATAAAAGTTTGGATGAAGGCTACTGCAAAGTTTGCTACTTTGAAAAAGTTCAAACCTTTTTTCTATATTTTTGCCCTCACTTCAATCCTTATTATCGTACATTTTAATACTGAGACTAATCCTGACAACCTCTCTCATTGTGTTGTAACTCTAAAGTGTATTTTCATTCTTTATCATGCTACCTTTGCTCTGGAAAATCAATTTGGGTCTACCAAGCATGTCTTGACTGCTGATAAAGTCCTCTGGCAGGTTCTTCCTGACACGTTTCCTCCTCCCTCGAAAAACTGAATCACCACCACCATCATCATCACGGTCACTGCTACTCCCTGAACTCTCTACAGCTGATGTGAGTTGGTAGTTATCACATTCTTCATAACTGTCTACAATACAATGAAAAGTGAACTAATGGTACAGTAACTGGTATCTGATTATGGCACAGAATTCATAATCCAAAGTAATGAAGGTGAAACAGTATATGCCACAAAAAGTAAAGCAGAGGACGTGAAACACATCATGCAAAATCTGAATGTGGAAAAAAAAAAAAAAAATCTGGACTACATCCCCATTTCCAAAAGGCTTTTGGGAATGGGGATTCACTGAAACTATTTGCTCATTTTCTCAAAGTTTAATTATAAAAAAAGATTCCATGGCATTATCCTTATTTACTTCCTGCATAATCATTACAGTATGCACTACCATCCTACTTTCCCCTCAAGTTTATTTTTCTTACGGTATTGGCTACAATAAATATGACTAATATTTAATAAGTCACTAACTAAACAGTCTCATTGCTTCACCAATGTGTTCAGTAGAATGAAAAGTAACTACCAGAAACTACAGTAGTTTCACTTTTACTAAAGGGAACTTCCTCCACGATTTAGGGTCTGGGTCATCTCGATTATTTAATTCATTTTGTCCATTAACTTTCTGTGGCCAGAATGCAATTGTCTTCTCTTCAACCATCCAGGTGCATGGCACCACTCCCTCCTCCTCCTCCTTCTTGCCCTCTAACCATACTGCTCGTTTCCACATCCTGAAAACAAGTTTTATGTATTAAACAGTTCCAGTGCATCAAAACATAGGTAATAACCGCAATTAATAGTCATGGACAACACAGTACTGTAACAGAAATTGATGGTATAAAAGCTTCACCTGCACTCCAGTTCCCCCCCCCCCTTTTTTTTTTTACTTTTCATTGCAACAATAACTAAAAAAAAACAATATAATAATGGTGATTATGATGATGATGATGATAACAATAATAATAATACAGTAATAATGATGATTATCTATCCATCTATTGCCAGACGCCTTAATTCCGTACTGGGTGGCCACAAACAAACTGCCTCCACGTCCCTCTGTCCCCCGCCATTTCACTGCCCTGCTTCCAACTCACACACCCCTCATATACCTCTCCACTCCATCCCTCCATCTCATCCTTGGCCTCCCCCTCCCTCTCCCCCCCCTCCACCTCACATACACTCTCCTCATCAGTCTCTCACCCTCCATCCTCTCCACATGGCCAAACCACCTCAGTGTGTTCCTCCTAATGCTTCCTATCACATCCACATCCACGCCACAACGCTCCTTTATATCTTCATTTGTCAGCCTGTCTCTCCATGTGACTCCACAGGCTCCTCTTAAATAACTCATTTCCACTGCTCTCACTCTTGACTTGTGCCCTTCCAACAATGTCCAAGCTTCACTTCCATACGTCAGAGTTGGTATCACAATACTGTCATGTAGTAGCTTTTTCACTTCCATGCTCACTTCCTGTTTCTTATCACTGCTTTCAAGGAATCGGCAACTCTTCTTCCTTGTTGAACCCTTTCAAGCACTTCACCCTCCAAACTTCCATCCTTACTCATCACACTCCCCAAGTACTTAAATGTACTCACATTTTTTTTCCATTTCCTCACCATCCAACCTTACTGTACATTCACTGGCTTCACCTCTCTCAAAGACCATCACTTTACTCTTCCCTACATTCACTTTTAGATTCCGTTTCTTACACACTCTCCCAAACTCATCCACCAAGCCTTGTAGCTCCCCTTTGTCTTCACTTACCAGCACAGTATCATCTGCAAACAACAGTACAGGGAGTATCCAAACACCACCCTCTCTCACTAGGGCCACTCCAACATCCACTGCCCTACCTTGTATTTCTATTAGTACCCCATCCATGTACAGACTGAACAACCATGGAGACATGGCACATCGCTGTTTCAACCCAACCTTCAAAGACAAAAATTCACTCAGTTCACCATCCACATGCACTGCAGCCTTAGTACCATCATACACTCTCTTCACAGCATTCAACAACTTCCCATGTACTCCATATATCTTAATACTTTCCACAATCCTTGTATATCCATTCTGTCATATGCTTTCTCCAAATCCATGAAGGCCGCACACAACTTCTTTCCCTTCTCTAGAAACTTTTCCACTAAAGATCTAAGAATGAATATCTTATCTACACAACCTCTTCCCTTCCCAAAACCTCCCTGTTCTTCACCAACTAATTCATCTGTTATTTCCCTAACTCTGTCAATAAGTATCCTACCATATACTTTTCCTATTACACTAAGAAAACAAATGCCCCTATGATTACCACATACTTCTTTTTCCCCTTTTCCTTTGTACAAGGGAATAATTATACCTGACTTTCAATCCTTTGGGACTCTACCTTCCTCCCAGGCCAATCTGCATATCTTCCACATACATTCCACTACTATCTCTCTCCCATGCTTCAGCATTTCACCACACACTCCATCAGTTCCTGGAGCTTTCCCCATTTTGACTTTCTTCATTGCTTCCACAACTTCTATCCTACTGATTTCTTCCTGTCTTCTCACCTCCCTCCTTCTCCCAGCCACTTATACTCGCATTACTTCCATTCTCTATGTTCAACAATTCCTTAAAGTGTTCTCTCCATTTGCTCACTTTTTCTCCCTTCTCCACTAGTAACCTACCACTTTTATCTTTCACTCCCCTACTAACTTCACTGCCACCCTGTCTTACTCTCTTCACCTCTTTCCAAAACATTTTCTTAGTCCCTCAACTTTACACTCAAATTCCTTCCAAATTCCTCATCCACTCTCTTACTCTTTCTTACTAATCTTTTCACCTCTCTCTTCCTTTCTACATACAACTCTCTCTTCCGCCTCTCAGCTTCTTCCACACCACTATTTCTCATCCATTCATTGTATGCTTTCTTATTTTGTGCTACAGCCTGTCTCACCTCTTCATTCCACCATGCTGTTCCTTGCACCCCCTTCCATCTTCTCTTCACCCCACAGACCACATCACATGCTGCACATATTTCTTCTGTGAATATCTTGGATACACCTTCCACGTCCCCCATCTGCTCCAATTCATATTTACCCAATCCACTTCTCCCTTATATTCTGCCTTTTTCTCATCTTCTTCCACTCTTCCTTAAACTACTCCTTCCTCCCGTCCTTCCCTTCTTCTATTTCTCCATCTTACTTGGATCTTGATTCTGGCCACCACCAAGTAGTGGTCAGAAAGTCCACTCTCTCATCATCATCATCATCATCATAATAATAATAATAATAATAATAATAATAATACAGTATTAATTATAATAATGAATTTAAAATACTCAAACTATATGAATGTTCAGTACCTGTACGACTGCCTCCACAATAAAAATTTGGTACAGGTAACCTATAACCACATTTATTACTTGTAAATAATTAATTAAGGTTATGAAATATTTAATATGTACAGGAACACATTACCAGTAATAAAAGCTGCACCATTGATAAAACCCTTCATTCATAAGTAATGAGCAGCACTGAGGTGATGAATCCTTTTTCAGAAAATGCAGAAAGGATGACAAGGGGGAAGGGAAAGTGAGGAATGGAAGGCATAAAAACAGAATGGGTTCAGTGATTGGAAGAGTTTTGGGGTTAAAAGGTAGGGACTGGGAGAGGGCTACTTGTAAAGAATATACGAAGTATTCAACATTTATTATTCTACAATTATTTTCTTGCTTTTTTTTCTTAACTAACTGGTAATGTCGTGCAAGACTGGTATTAAAACAAGTCCATCTCTGTAGGTCAATTTCACCACCTTTCTATAAAAATCCTTAATGTGAAAAACTTTTCACTTTGTCCTCGAGTTCTTTTTCATGAGTACAATATTAATGAGTTTGGAGCAGCATGGATCAGTAAAAAAATTTTCACAATGGCTTTGATTAAGTACATCACACGCATAGTATCCATGGTCCATTTTATCTCTCAGGAATACGAAATCCTCATTGTGTAACATGAAATTATCCCTGCACTTTGTAGAGATGTGTGTTTTGTCAAATGTCTTCTCTTTTTGGGGTGCAATTCTTTTTTCTTTTTCTGACAACCTTTTGAAAACTTGTGAGATGGGATTATTTGATGACCTCACTAACTTTTTTTGTGTAAATGGTTCTCAAATGGGAATGCACAAATATCATTTAGTGAGCACTGATAGTTCTTCACATCATCAACCAAATGAATAAGACTAAGGACTTTGTACACAAGAAAATGCTGACCAAAATATGTCTCGACACTGCTGCACAAAATATAATAGCAAGTCTCTTGCGAATGGAAGGTATGAGTTCCTTATTTGATCATCTGAGTTCAGCAAAATAGAAAGGGCCACAGTAACTGAAAGGTAACTTTTGTAGACAGCAACAGAAACAAAATCTTTCAAGGTAACAATACTTGTATACAGTATATACTGCCTCAATTCAGTGGCCTTCCACCGATCAAGTAAGGCTAGTGATCTTGGTTGCCTAGCAAATTCACTTGGACGTTTGTGTGACATGCCTTCTAAAGAGGCAGACATAGACTTATCTGTTACTGTGAGAGTCTGCACTTTTTAGGACCTCTTATGAGGAAAAGCAACATTCTCCTTGCAACATCAAGACAGACCAAATGCATATAGTCTAATGGAAAACCTTTTACAGAAGAAACTCCATACTGGATCAGAGGAGTTTTCCATACTGATGAGTATCTCTGTACCTTCCTTGATTAAACTTGTCATCAGTTCTTTCACACGATGGCTCCATCGAATCTAGTATAACATGTGAATCGCACAAGTCTTTGATTTCACACCTTTCACATGAATATCCATTGTGGCCTTTGATCTATCTATTGCCAGACGCCTCAATCCCGTTTGGGGTCGCCACAAACAAATCGCCTCCAAGTCGCCCTGTCCCCCGCCATTTCACTGCTCTGCTCCCAACTCACATCCCTCTCTCTCATATACCTCTCCACCCCATCCCTCCATCTCATCCTCGGCCTCCCCTTCCCTCTTCCCCCCTCAGCCTCACTCACATACACTCTCTTCGTCAGACTTTCACCCTCCATCCTCTCCACATGGCCAAGCCACCTCAGTGTGTTCCTCATAACGCTTCCTATCACATCCACATCCACACCACAATGCTCTTTTATATCCTCATTCGTCAGCCTGTCTCTCCATGTGACTCCACAGGCTCCTCTTAAATAACTCATTTCCACTGCTCTCTCTTGACTTGTGTCCTTCCAACAACGTCCAAGCTTCACTTCCATTCGTTAGAGTTGGTATCACAATACTGTCATGTAGTAACTTTTTCACTTCCATGTTCACTTCCCTGTTTCTTATCACTGCTTTCAAAGAACCAACAACCTTTCCTCCCTGCTGAACCCTTTCAAGCATTTCACCCTCCCAACCTCCATCCTTACTCATCACACTACCCAAGTACTTAAACTTACTCACATTTTCCAATTCCTCACCATCCAACCTCGCTGTACATTCACTGACTTCAGCTCTCTCAAAGACCATCACTTTACTCTTCCCTACATTCACCTTTAGATTCCGTTTCTTACACACACTCCCAAACTCATCCACCAAGCCTTGCGGCTTCCCTTCGTCTTCACTCAACAACACAGTATCATCTGCAAACATAGTACATTTTATAAAATATCTTACTGGGGCATCACACACAAAGTACTGTATATATACCCTCAATCTTTTCTCATTAACAACTAAACCATCCTCTGAGAGCTGCTTGTATTCATTTAAGAAATCTTCCAAAAAACTCTACAGAATCTGGCTTTGTTTTTCCACAATATAAAGCTACTAAGGCTGGCCTGAAACTGCTGAACTTAACCAATAAAGGCCAGAACTGTTCATTGCTTGATTTGTACAAAGGGATTCCATCTACATTAACAATCAATCCAACTGAAGTATTGTCTTCTATAAAATCAGTATTATTAGACAGTATCTTCTGCAAACACGAAGCAATGCCAAAATATGAATACTTTCTCCTGCACTTCCCTAATGTTGTTACAGATCTTGGTGTCTGCATTACTGTACGTGCATTTTTTGGGAGATCATGCCCTGCCTTTCTTAGCAGTTCTAGAAGCGAAGTCAGTGCCTGACGAGTAATGTCATTTTGGGAAGCCCACATAGCTATTCCCTCTTGAAGAGCCTCATCACTGAAACTACAATCTCCAGGTACATGTAGGCTGTCATCATCTGTGCTGGATTCCTCTGATGAAGTGCTTGGTAAACTGGGGAATAAGTTAGTGCTGCCATCGTGCAGTTGGCAAGGTACACTGAAGGGCAGATCAGTGCTGTCATTATGATGAAAAGGTCGAAGTTCACTGACGTTACTCAAGTATTTTTGAACATTTTCATCTTCATCTTCACTACTACTAGCCAAAAGTTCTCTCATCTCACGCTGGATCTTACGATATTTCTTATAATATGCCATACTCTACAATTTTATAAAAAGGCTCTCACTTTGCCATCTACTGGTTCTCCCATAAGGAAAATATGAGGAACATAAGAAAACTAGGAAATAAAGGGTAAAGACAGGAAAATTCTAGGTTATCTGAAAGCAGAGAAAATAATGAGATTAGTTTCATGACAACACAAAGTACACATAGGAAGAACTTGGGAAAGACAACAATTAAAGGTGTACACACACACACACACACACATACCATATATATATATATATATATATATATATATATATATATATATATATATATATATATATGTCTATGTAGCTATCTCCTGTTATAACTACCCGAATTTTGAAAAGTGTTCTTCCCCCACCAAGCCCTTATTCTTTGTCTGCATGTGAAATGAGTACAGTTAACACTTAATTTTAAGGACAACTAGGGGGTGGGAGGCAAGATCTGTACAAAGCGACAGTGTCCTCTCTATTGTACTGAATAATACATATTATCATAATAGCAATATTCCTACAGCATAACACTATATGATCATATCAAACACTGTAGGCCTGAGTTAATATATTAAAAAGTACTATAAGTCTAATAAAAATACATAGGCGGTACATTTCGCTACTTAACCTTTGCCTCGGGTGATGAGTACCTGTCCTACGGTATGTGCTGTCAGGTTACATTTACGATTGCTGAAATTTACAATGAGATTACTGTATATTCAACCATATTCTACATAATCTATCTTATCCTATTCTAACCTATGCTAAACTTTTCTGACTTAACTCAGTTTAGAGGTTCAGCTATGATATGGTGAAAAACTTCTGTTAAAAGTTGCAAGGTTTTATTTGAACTTCAAGAATTCAAATATTGAATGTATGTGCTGTACAGTAATGTAATGTATTAATATAATAAAAAGTAATTATTGTAAAACATAACAGAATGAACCAAAGGGTAACAAGCCCACAAATTTTTTTCCTTCAAAAGAAAAGTAAACAAAAGAGCTGTGTCTGCCACAAGTTACCATACTTATACAACTGTTACTAGGGAATTTCAAGTTTTCAATGAAGGCTAATTTCAAGCTATCAATGAAAGCTAATTTCAAGGTTTCTATCTATCTATCGCCAGACGCCTCAATCCCGTTTGGGGTAGCCACAAACAAATCGCCTCCAAGTCGCCCTGTCCCCCGCCATTTCACTGCTCTGCTCCCAACTCACACCCCCCTCTCTCATATACCTCTCCACCCCATCCCTCCATCTCATCCTCGGCCTCCCCCTCCCTCTTCCCCCCTCCACCTCACTCACATACACTCTCTTCGTCAGTCTCTCACCCTCCATCCTCTCCACATGGCCAAACCACCTCAGTGTGTTCCTCATAACGCTAATTTCAAGGTTTCAATGAGGGTTAATTTCAAGGTTTCAATGAAGGCTAATTTCAAAGTTTCAATGAAGGCTAATTTCAAGGTATCAATGAGGACTAATTTCAAGGTTTCAGTGAAGGCTTTAATTTCTAGGTTTCAATGAAGGTTTATTTCAAGATTTCAAAGTAGGTTAATTTCAAGATTTCAATGAAGGCTAATTTCAAGATTTCAATGAAGGCTTTAATTTCAAGGTTTCAATGAAGGCTAATTAGAAACATGACAATTTTTTCCAGTGGGGACTGACCCTACACTATGTTAGCCGGGGTTTGTACACTCAAATATACTGAATTCCTGCAAAACAATCATAGAGTTAAAAGACGAAGCAGAGATGCCAGTGTTGCCAGATCTCCCAAAATATCGGTAGATCTACTGAAATTCTGATGAATCTCCAGAAATCCAGAAAGTTTTATGGATTTTGCCATTATCTCCCGAAATTTCGATCAGTGCTCCAGAATATATACAGAAATTTTGCTGAATGGTAGTTAAAATCCACAGAAGCTAACTTGAGTGTCTGAGAGAGAGAGAGAGAGAGAGAGAGAGAGAGAGAGAGAGAGAAATTCCCCTTTGCTGATGCTACTCACCAAAATTTCGAGGTAATGGATCCCCTTCTTGTAAGATCAGTAGTATCAGTTGCTCCATTAATGACCTCATTTCCCTCCCTTGTTACCTCTCAGACTGCACCAAATTTAGACACGTGAAAAAACTTTCCTATATCTATCTATCTATATATATATATATATATATATATATATATATAAACCGCATGAAAAAATTGAGAAATAGGGTGGCATCTCAGACTTTGTGGAAGGCATCTTTAATGTGATAGTTGTCATAATTTTAAATTAACAAATAAATAAGAAAAAGAATGGCTAGTGCCATGTGTAAGAAAAAAAAAATGTATTGGTCAAAAAGCTGTTGATGGTTCTGATCATCGCATGGGGGGTGATTGTGAAGAGAAAGATTAAAATTTTGGTGCATCTTTGCACGTTTAAAGGTATTATAGTTGTCTGAATTCATGACTGATAGGCTAATTTTCATGGTACTGTTTTCTTTAATCTACCAATTATTGCAAATGCCATAAAATTTTATTTAAAAAATGGTAATTTCATTCATTTCTTCTCTATTTGATCTACCAATTATTGTAAGTACAATAAAGTGAGTAATGTACAGTATGTAATATATTAAAATGTGAAACTCCCGAATTTATACTCGTTTCTCCTGAAATTTTCGGTCAGAATCTCCTGAAATTACCTCCCAACCATCTGGCAACACTGAGAGATGCCTCCAGAGATTGTGCTGCTTGGATTGCAGCCATTAGAATATTGTCCAAGGACTACTGGCTAGCAGAAATATGTAAAAATATTCATCCAAATATGCACCTGTTTTCATTAAAAAAAAAAAAAAAAAAAAAAAAACTATGCCACCAAATTTACAATTCCATTCTCTCGTTCTCGCTTCTAAACTGAATGCTGTGTAGTTCTTCCAATTGATGCACTGGATAGTTTTTTTTTTTTTTTTTTTTGGGGGGGGTAGGTTACAATAGGATAGCTGTGGTGGTCAGATTAGGCTAGGGGTTAGGTCAGGTTAGGTTAACCTGCTAGTTTGGGTTAGGATAGATTTTTCTGATCCCATTTCATTTCCAACATATGATGGCCCAAATTACATCACAGCAAAACTTACAAAATACAATTTTGTACCTATATATACTGAGTATGGCCTCAAAAAGCAAAATTAATACTGGTGCACCTTTACAATTATTTTGCCACTGTAGAAGACACGTTTGATTTAGCAGATCGAGTACTGTATAATCATCCCAGATCTCACCCCCAAGCAAAGACATGCAAATCACAAGCTCTGTGAATAACTAAAGAAAATAAAGGACACAGGAAGCGAAGACTGGGTGATAAAAAACGGGAAGATTGTACACTAGTCTCCACAGGCAAAACAACCAGTGCCAGTGGGGACAGAAGCTTAGGAATCAAGTACAGCCCAACTACTTTTTAAGAAAAGATTCAGCAAACGACAACCTGGAAACACATTTGCACATATTAAACCAATGGAACAGCCTACCTGAAAATGTTGAGTGCCCCTATTATAAATACATTCAAGAAAAGATATAATAAATACATGGTATAGATAGAAATGGAGATGGGCAATAGGATCTACTGTATGCAGATCATTAGTGAACCCATGGATTTTATTGGTAAGTCATTGCTCTTTGGTGCACCTGACAAAAGAAGCCAAAAATCTGGACTGGTAAATTATGGTCCATAAATTCAAGCAACGATTAGGTTAGCTAGACTACGCTAGACTATAGCCAAGGCTAGAGTAGCTGGCTGAGCTATAGATTCTTGGTTAGCAGCCTGTGAGGAAATACCCATATATTTTACTTCTCTTGTTTCTTCGCAAGTACTTAAGGGCTGCACACTGTAGGTGAGCTGAGCGTAGCAGAATAAGCTGCATACTACCAGGACAAAAACTACTATAGTTCAGTACCTTCATAAATATATCACACACTCTCGTCATTCAAGAGCTCCATTTCATAAGCTAAGCATATATGGAGAAGTCATTATAAAAACCACCATACTGAACAGTAAAATATATGAAAAAATACAAGCAATGCTTACCTCAACAGTTCCTATCGGCGCCTCTCTTGTCCGTCCGTTGTTGAGTGTTGAATTGTTGACTGTTGTGATCAGTGTTACCATGCAAGCGGGATAACTGAAATGCGCTAACCCCCAGAAACCAAACGCTACATCCTGTAAAACTATGTTAAATGTTTAAAAAAAAACTACAAACACAATATACGATTTTTTAATGAGGGGAATTTGTTGGTTTGCGTGTGTTTTGCAAAAGCTGATATATTTTTTAAATTCATATTTAATACTTTTCTGCTAAAACTGGCTCATTGTGCTAGAAAACTTTAACCTTTGGTGGCACCACACACACACACACACACATCTTCATTGTTGTGGACTGCTTAATATGTAGCAAAATATTTGTACCCAAACTATATGCTGTATATATAGATAGATAGATAGATAGATATACCTGTATATATATGTGTGTATGTGTGTGTGTGTTTGAACGCATAAGAGCTTATATATATGCAGTGACGTACCTTAAATTACTTGCGTCGTGAACACATTTTTTTCATGTGATTTCTTCCATCAGTTATTCACTTGAATATTTTCACGAGTAATACACGAGAAATAATGTGAATTTGCATCCAGTTATACACGTGAATTTTTGTCCCAGTTATCCACGTGGAAAAGACGTTAATATCAGGTGAAATCACGTGTTCACAAGTTTTCACGAGATTTTTACGAGATATTCACGTGAAAATCACGTGTTGTGCCCACTAGGTAAGGAGGAGTAGAAAAAAACGAGTGGAATCTTCCGCATTCCAAAGACGCACGGGCAGTGTTACAATCACCACTCCAGTCAGTGCTGCCAACGCCAGCCGGCCGGGCTTAGGCCATGGCCAGTAGCCCGAGCTCAGAGCCGCACGCCAAAACGTGGAAAACAACTCGTCTTCAACTCATCCATACTCATCGACGGGACCACCTAGAGACCTCGGGATACCTTCATTGGAAACAGGAAGAGTTGTTGAGTCTTATGAACTTTCATTTGATTCTCTAGCTTTTATAGTTTGGCAGATGTAAGGGCTTCATGTAAGGGTATTTTTTCCAAAATTTCGGAAATCGCCCGAAGGGAGGAGTGTGCTGCGGCCGGGAACCCCTCTGCGGCTAAGGGTTAATAATGTGTTCAATAGCAAAGCTCTTGTGTGACTCCACTGCTTTTCATCTGGTCCACAGATTTTAACATCAAATCAAGTCGTAATCTCCCAAACGCTTCACCACACTTACATACTGTACCATACACTTCCCCACCCCCCCATTAATTGTGTTAGGCAAAGATCTAAATCTTTGCACCTTAATCAAAGTCAGGGAGTTTTCTGTATTATAAGTCACAAGGAAAATAATGTAATTAAAGTGTATTTCATTAGTCTAAAAAGGTAATCTTATTCTCGGAAGTTGTGTAAATATTGAATTAGGTCATTTTGGGTCTTACCATTTATTGAATTGAGTGTTACGATTAAGTCTTATCATTGAAGTGAAGTGTTATTGTAGGAGAGTGGTGCAGGATGTATTATTCAATGGTCTTTAAATCGTTTTAGTATAGTCCCTTCTCGAGTCCTTCAGTGGCCAAGGTGAACGACATCCACTCATAACTAGTATGGTCCTTCTGTTCCAAATGGTATTAGATCAAAGTTAACTAGGAAAGTGAGTCTATGGATTTAAGCATTTATCTAATTTTGGGTATGATTAAAATCAATGTTATACTATTTAATTCGGGATTCCAACTACCCTTCTTTGATGGCTATGTATGGGGCGGCCCGCAAGGTGTACTAGGGAGAATAACAACTCGAGAACCTAAGCCTACCTAAATTCATGCTGACCCATTTAGTATGAAATCTGATCCTACAGTTTGGACATAAGTCGGGTAAGTCATTGGTATCTATTTCGGATTAAAAGGGGCGTAAAACACCCCAGTTGGTTTGGGTTACACTAAAACAGGCTCGGTAATTTAAAGGCAGCCATGTTGGTAAGTAAAAAGTGTTATGCTCAAGGTCAGTACAGTGACGGCTAGCCATGAAGAATATAACGCTACCACACCTACCATCCTCCATAAATTCTAATACAACCTTGAACTGAACTAAGACGACTAGAACCGGCATAGAAACTTCACCTGATACTAAATTCCCATTACCGACTGTCACACTTGTACTTTCAACCTTAAATTCAGTGCGCATCCTGGTGATTTACACTCCAACGCTAAGCGGTGATGTGAGAAATTGTTGTAAGAGGAGAAACTGTAGTGATATCAAAGTTTTGTGGGTTCAGAATTATCATAACATTACTTTGGTGTCTTAACAGTGAGATATAATTAAAATTCTATAGCAATACACTGGGGTTAGCAGTGGCATTTATTAAAATTCCTGCCAATACACTGGTGGGCTTACATAAAAATCCTTACCATTACACTGGTGGCTACAGCGGTGGGACAATAAATATTTTCCATAACTAAAGTGCATTAGAGGCCCTCGTATCTTATATGGTTAACAGTCCCAAGTAACATGCTAAAAGCATCTCTAGTAGCCCACAGCCAGATTCCTCGATCGTTGGAATTCTTGGGTGTAGAACTAAGAATATATCGAGCCCCTGGAGCGAGAGCAAAAACATTTTGTTTCAGATCCTTGTATGAACAGGGTGGATCCCCCTTCCTCTTTTTTTTATGTGTAGACAGTACTGCCAGTTGTAGACCTAAGTCCAAGGAAAGAGAGGATGAGCAATCAGTGAGGGATAGAATAGTGAGAGAGCTAGAAGAGATGGAGCCTCCACTATCCCCTGCCAACCTTTTCAATCAGCACATTCAACCCCTCACTCATTCACGAGAATGAAGGAGAAAGTTCACACTAAGCCCCGGGATATTCCAATCCTCGTACTTCAACAATTGCAAGGACTCGATGCAATGGCCAGATTAGAAATGTTCTTCAAACTCGTGGAACGATGCGACCCAAACGATTCCACCCGCATGCAAATCGCTAAGAGTAGGGTCGATTTGGAGATAGCCATCTTTATATACAACCATCAAAGAAACCATCGAGCAGACTCCTGGCTAACACTTAATCATCTTAGAGCAGAGTTTGCAATAGAGGTCAGTGTTGATTGGGCGTAGCAGGAGTTGGAGTGAATGAGCTATGATTGGAGAGAATCACCACAGGCCTCACCCATAGGTTCATTTGTCAACAAGCAGTAATTGAGCCAAAGTTCCCTAATGAGAAATTTCCTAATTGATACCGAGGAATAAAGAAGACGCTGTGGTATGGCTTACCTTCTGCTTCACGTGAGAAGCTGGAAGAATTTCTAGATGATGAGTACCCATTGCGCAAATTCCTGGACCATATTGAACATGAACGACAGTTACTAGAAGAGAGGCAGCCCTCTCAAATCAACGTGGTACCAGTGAAGGATAGTAGTAACTCCCTCCATTCCTGAAGGCCTGGCCAGTAATATGAGTATGGTGGAAACTAATAATGAAATGGAAGAACTGAGAGCTCAAGTGCGGGAAGTGAAAACAAATCTAGACTGCGTGAGTAAGAGGCAGGCGAGTGATCAGGAAACCCCCCCCCGAAAATATTGTAGTCACTGCTGAGCAACGTCCCACACTCTGCAAGAGTGCTGTCAGAAACCCCCACCTGGTTGTTGTTTTGACTGTCAAAGACCCGGACGTTGTCGGGGAAACCGCGGGTGCCCCGGACGTAAGCAGGAAGCCTCAACCCAGGCTAATCCCAACTTGAACATTTGCCTGGACCCTAGTCTGAGAATATGACTAGCCAGTGGTCATACCTCTCCCACCATTAGTATCATTGCCAATGGGAAGTTGGTAGAGGCACTAGTTAATACAGGCAGCAGTTACACGCTAATGAAGGAATCGACTGCCAAGTGAATAGGAGGAGAGAGAAATTCACAGTGAAACCCTCCTCGTTCACAAGGAGTCACAGGTGCACCTTTGAGAATTTTAGGAATGCTATGGACTGACTTTGGGGTTGGTGACGTAAAATCACAAACAGTACCCAGTAGTACCTAACTCGTACATCAACACTGACCTACTCCTTGGGTGTGACATATTGAGTCAAGCCCACCTTATCTGGAATGGCAAAAGGAGAGTCATGGTATGGGGAGGTGCCTCTTATGTAATAAATCACATTCCTCACTGGAAGAACAAAGTCGAAAGAGTAAAAGTGAACCATGTAGTGGTCAAGAATCCATCGCAACTTTTTACTCAAATCAATCTCCTTACGGTGGAAAAGCTTAGTCCCTAACAGTCCAAATTTGTACCTGTCCATGTAAGAGAAGACTCAGGTACTAGCTTGATTGTTCACTCACAAGCCAAATTCAGTCATAACAGTCACCCCTATCTAGTCCAAGTAAGTTCAGAAAACACCATCCACCTACCACTCACTAATGCCACTAAGCAGGAAAAGATGTAAGACGGGCACGATTGTTGGGTCTTACAAGAAAATTGACAAACCTCCCTGCAAAATTAACACCTCCACCCAAATCCATAATGACCTGCTGCCGCAAAATGATCAAGCAAGAGAGAACAGGACACGTGAACAGAGGTTAAAAGAACTCATCGAGAGAGGAAAGTGGTAACATCTCACCAAAGCTCAGCGTAAAGACCTGTCAGTTAATATGTAGTCATGACCCCCTTTTCATCCATGACGAGAAAGAGTTAGGGAGTATCACTGGCCCTCCGGCGCACATTAAGGTGGCTGATCCCCAGCCCAGTCGGGGACCAACGTACCATTACCCCGAACAGGCCAAGCAGATTATTTCGAACATGCTTCAAGACATGGAAGATCGGGAGATCATAGAACGATCAACAGCGGCCTGGTTGTCGCCTATAGTATTAGTGAATAAACCCAATGGGAGCAAACGGATGTGCTTAGACTACCGACATGTCAGCAAACATCTCGCTACTGACATTTATTATCTTCCTCTGTTGGAAGAATTAGTGGAACAAGCAGCCGGTCATCAGTACTATGTCACCCTCGACATGCAAGAAGCTTACTTCCAAATCATGCTAGATGAAGAGAGCTGCAACCTTTCTACTTTCAGCGATGGAGTTACTTTGTACTGGTTCAGACTGCTCCCATTTGGTCTTAACTGCTCCCCTGCGATCTTTTCCAGGCGAATGGCTTCAGTACTTACGCCACTCCTACAGAAAGGATGGGTCAGAAATTACTTGGATGACTTGATTCTTTGGGCTCATGACTTTTCTACTTTACTAGATTGCATGAGGCAACTTTTCCAACTATGTACTGAAAATGGTGTAAAACTGAATCTTAGTAAGTGACATTTGGTCTTAAAGGGGATACTTTTCTGGGTCACAGAATCTCAGCGGACAGAAACAAACCCGACCCAAACAATGTAGAGGCGATCATGAAGATGAAAGCACCCACAACTGTGAAAGAAGTACGTCGTTTCCTAGGTATGTGTGGCTACTGTAGAAAACATATCCCCTCCTTTGCTAGAATTGCTGTACCTCACCAACCTAACTAAATCTTGAGTAACGTTTATCTGGACGGACGAATGCCAGAAAGTCTTTGAACATCTAAAGTCTTGTCTCATAAATACCCCTGTCTTGGTTAAAGCTCAGATAGAACAACCATTCATTCTCACCACCGACGCCAGTAACACCCACATTGGTGGAGTCCTGAGTCAGATTCAGTCAGACGGGACTAACAAACCGGTCGAGAATTTCCCTAAAAGGTTGAACCCCTGTGGAACTCGATATTCAGCAACAGATAAAGAGGCACTAGCTGTAGTTTTTGTGTGTCGTAATTTCCAACATTATCTGTGGGGTGCTTATTTCACTGTAATAACTGACCACCAACCTCTCACTAGTAAATTCAAACAGAAGACTAAATCGCCTCGAATGAACCGGTGGATATAAAAATGCGAGAATATAATTATAGCATCCAGTACCTCAAAAGTAAGAACAACTTTGTAGCAGACCAGCTGTCACGCCCGTCCGCCTGAAGACACCTGGCTCGGGTTAGATCATGAACAAATGAAGGCCCGTGAAAGAGACGACCCCGTGTGGGAAGAACTAGCACAATGTCTTGAGGGTGAAGCAGTCCCGACCAAACGACTGCCCAAGTTACTTTAGATCAGTTTGCTCTCGTAGATGGAGTTCTATATTTTGTGAAAGAGAAGGCAGATGGAAGCCTGCATTACAGTCTCATAGTCCCTCGTGGGTTAGTTAAACAAGCGCTCCAACACACACATGAATTGTCAGGACATCTCAGGCAAAAGAAAACTATCAAGAAGGCAGAGGAGTTATACTATTGGCAGAATCTCAAGGTTGATGTATGTGAATATGTTAAAAAGTGCATTACTTGTCAAAGATTCAAAGGGGACACTGGATTGCAGCAACAGTGGAAAGAACTGCCTCCAGTAAATAAGCCACTGGAGAGGATTGGCATAGATCTTACTGATATGGTTGCTGGAATCCAGGGTTACCAATATATCCTTACAGTAATAAAGCATTGCAGTGAGCTTTCTTAGGTTCTTCCCCTTTAAGACCAAACACTCTACAAACATAACAAACTTTGGCAATACGTGGCAGATTACGGATCACCTCAGAGTATTGTCCTGGATAACGGAGACGAATTCACTAGGAGAGACCCAGAAATTCTGCCAGCAACATCAAATCACTTTATACTACACGACCCCTTACCATCCTCAAGGCAACGGGATCAAAGACAGGATGCACTGTAACCTCAAGTCGGTCCTCTGCCTTCTGTCAAGGACACCCCCTTCGTTGGCCCCAACTGCTTCAACCATGTCAGATTGTCAAGAATCAGGCTATTCACATCTCAACCAGACAGCAGCCATACTTTACGTTTTTCTCCCGCTATCCTTCCAGATTAGTGAATGCACGACTTCCCTCGATTGACGGCGAAGAAGACGAGTGGCCACTGCACATACTCTCATCAGGGAAACTCACCAGAAGATGGCACTCCGGTACTGAGACGTGGCAAATAGGAGAAGGAAGAACCAGACTGTCGGTGTGAAAAGCTTGGTATGGGTCAAAAAGATAACAGTGGTGCCAGGTACATGTTGGAAGTGAAATGTGAAGTGGGATGGTCCCTATCGTGTAGTGGAAATGTTGTTGGACGGCAGTGTATATATAGTGGAGAATGTCTTTACTGGAAAACGAATACAGAGAGCTGCCGGGCAAGTGCAACCTTATCATGGTAGTGAAGAGTGTCTGTTGGAACCCTTAGAAAGTGCCTTTACGCCTGACCCAATAGATGAACAATTACTGCCCCATGAAAGAAGGCCTCCTCACCGACTCATTGAGGAATGTTGATAAGTCTGTGAGGGCTAAAGAGTGTAACGGTTTATGGAGTGGATAAGGAAGTGTGTGCAGGTTGGACTGGCTGACAGTTGACTGCGAAGAGCTATAGTTTCAGGGAGAAAGAGGTTGAGATGGGCTCAGCCCAGTTCAGTGGAGATACTACAAGAACTTTTCTTCAAGGGGCCAAGCGCATTTACCCCTCACATTAAAGTTGACACGGCCGAGAGTGTGCTTGCGACTTCAGGACCTGTCAAGCGCTCGTCAGTCACTAGGTGGAATGCTGAAAGTTAAAGTATCAAATGAAAGAAGTGTGAGTGAGACTGAGTGACAGCAAGTGTAAACGGGAAGCGCCCGTGGGATGATCTTGGCAACGAGAGTAGAGTCCACCCAGCTGGGTGACTATGCCATTACTCGGGCAGGAGGTTAACTGGGGTTTCTCTTCTCCACTGGATATATTTTTCTTTGCATATTCATTTGTAACGTGAAGCGACCCCCTGGGGTACGTGGTGTATTACGTGGACCGATAGGTGCCACTTATCGTGGGGAGAGCGTCAAAGTAAGGCGTGTAAGGAGACTCACATTCGAGTCGGTAAGTCTGTCCCATCAGCACACGCATCCTTGGAACGTGTATTAGTGCTTGTGTTGAAAAGACTCTGATGGTGATAATATGTTTCCCGGAGGAAGGACCCGTGTAGTGCCAAGTTAGGTTAAGATATAAGTGTAACTTAGATGTAAGATAGTTGTAATTTAGTAATTAAGAACAGTTAAGTATAAGTGTGAATAATTATAATCTAGTATAAGTGTATTATAAGTATAAAATAAGGATGATTATTTGCATTGTAGAGGTAAGTTAGAAGTGAACATCTACAGTACATATCATGTACTGTAGTTCGCATTATTACTTCAGCCGACCACACTCCCTCCTCCCCCCCCCCTCAAAAGCACTCCCTCCTCCCCTCCGTAAAACACGCGGGTTGCGGAGTTGACGAACATTTAAATTGGCTCAATCTTCATAACCTCTTACTTGAGTAAATTCATAGATATATTTCGGTCTCAATTCATTTTAGTGTTAGAAATGCTAATTGAGAAAGTGCCAGAAGGGGAGAAGCAGTCTATAATATTCTATTTAGTTAGCTCGCAATATCGATCGTTGGACATTCCCACGCTTGATTAAACTGACAAAATAGCATCAGAACATCATTACGAAGGCTTGATATTAAATGATGTGATCGTTCTCGATACTACTCAAATTTTCTCCATTGTCGTGTAATCTTGGTGAGATACGATAAACTCTAAAGAAGGCAATTCCATAAAGGATAATGTGAGACATACTTGTTAACGTGAAAGCTGTAACCGGAAGTTAATATCCTCGAATGGAATCGGACCAGTTCTCCCAGCTTTTATAAGGGCAGGGCACGCTTTGTGTGCATGGACTTTGATGGATGGTCGTGGAGTGTGCAGACGTGTTTCTCTGGCTCTCCTCTAGCTGCAGGGTTGCCTCACCGGCCTTAGCTTTGTTTTGTCCGCCACTAGGGCGTTTTTCAATAAAGTTAGGTTAGCTAGACCTCATTTTCCTCCCAGCCCTTTAGAGATATAGTAAGTGTCTATATCTGTTTCCTGAGATTGCCTTTGCCTACTCACCTCTGGAGTGTACCCCCCACTGATCGCTCTGGGGTGTGAGTTACACACGGGCGCGTCCTCCCGAGAGTGGTTTGAGAGGGTAATCTCAGACTAGGTGTGTCTTTCCCAGGTACCTTGTCCCTTGCTTGTTTTTCTCCTTCTTCCCACTTCCCCCGTGAGGGGGAAGTGGTTGCTATGACGGACGCCCCTGCTGCCTCCCCCCTTCAGGGGAGGTGGTCCTGACGAATGTAACGACCGGACTGACCACCCCCAGACTGACGGACGCCAAACTCGTGCCCCACTTGACGCTTCCTGTTGACAATGCCACGTTCGTCATTATCCATGCTCTAGGTTCGACTCCCCTGTCCAGTCTCAATCCTTCCTTATCAAGAAGGTGATTGACCACTGTGCAGGAGAAGTCGAACAAGTGAAAAAACTTGCTAACGGAGATCTCCTGGTAAAAACTGTTAATTCGTCACAAGTGAGAGATTTGCTGAAACTGCGTAAATTCCACTGTTACGATGTCGAAGCCAAAATCCCAGTCTCCATGAATTCTTGCAAGGGTGTTGTCACTTGCAGGATCTCATGGTGATGAGCGAGGACGAAATCGTACAAGAATTGGCGCAGCAAGATGTAATTGAAGCTAAATTCATAACTCGTTATTCGGAAGGCATAAGGACGAAGACAGCAACTATTATCTTGACATTTGCCAAAATTTCTCTTCCTAGTCAAATCAAAGTTGGTTATGAAATCATTCACGTTCGACCATACATCCCTAACCCTTTCCGTTGTTTGAAATGCCAGTTGTATGGGCATGGTTCGAAGACTTGTCGGGCTTCCCAGCCAGTGTGTGGCAAGTGTGCAAGCCAGGGTCATGATGCGGAACATTGTACATCTGAGACGGTCTGTTGCTTTCACTGTAAGGGCGCTCACTCCACTTCCTCTAGGGATTGTCCCAAGTGGAAGGAGGAGAAGGAAGTCTGCACAGTGAAGGCAACTGAGGGCATTTCCTATTACGAAGCTAGGAAAAGGTGAAGGAGTTGCATGCAACTCCCACGCCGAATAGGTCCTATGCTTCGGCGGTAATGTCCGTCCTGTGATGTGCTCTGTAGAGACCCAGACTGACCCTGTCTTTCTCCCTCCTGCCACTCACAGTACATCTCCATCTCGACCTCCTGTCCGTTCCAACTCTCTCACTGACATCCCTAAGGCATCAACTTACTCTCAGGCTGCTGCTGCCTCTTCATCGGTACGGCCTAAAACGAAGCCTGACAAGTCTAGTAAAAGTAACATGACCACCCTCACGAAACAGTCACGTCCTCATGTCCTTCCGGTTCCTACTCCAGCGAGGGAGAGAAAGGTTAGCTCTTCCTCGGGGAGGCTGGGAACCTAGTTATTGATGACAATATGGAGGTTTCCATTAACAAGCACCGGGATAGGTCCCCCGGTAGTCGCTCGCCTGCCGGCGGGAGACAAAAAAAGACAAAGCACACTGGCCCCCAACGAAAATCTTAAACCGTCGCTTTCACTGTATTACAGTGGAATTGTAGAGGTATTGGGAATAAGTTACACAATATAGCAATCTTGCTTTCTATACACAGGCCAGACGTTGTTTGTTTACAGGAGAGCCGCCCTGGAGGATCACCCTGATCCTCCACAGTTCAGACACTATCACTCGTATAGAAGATATGAAGGTCACGGAGTTGCCATATACACACATAAATCACACCCACAAACGGAAGTGATTCTAAATTCTACTCTGGAAGCGGTCGCGTGCAGAGTAAAATTTAATAACACGTATCTGTCTATTTGCTCTCTGTACTGTCCTCCACATGGCCCCATTGATAGTGATGCTTTAAATTCACTAGTGGAACACCTGCCTGGAAATAAGTTAGTGTTGGGCGATTTTAACGCCCATCACTATCAATGGGGTAGCTTGAGGATTGATGGTCGTGGGGAGCAAGTAGCCGACCTAATACTACAGTCCAACCTCTGTCTTCTGAACGATGGTAGAGCGACTCGTGTAGATGATCGTACTGGTAACTTTTCGGCCATTGACTTATCTTTGGCCTCCTCTGGTATACATCAAGATCTCTCATGGGACCCTTACGACGACTCCTTGGGAAGTGATCATTTACCCATCTGTCTTTCTTATACACGCGACATCATTTCGGACCCTCCACCTCCAAAATTTAACTATAAGAAAGCAGATTGGGGATCCTTCTCAAGGATCGCCAATTTAGATCTATCTGGGGAGACCATAGATGTTAAGGTCGAAAATATAACTACTTCCATATTACACGCAGCTGAGGCTGCTATTCCCAAGACTTCTACAGTTCATGCGAAGCATAGAGCACATTGGTGGACGCCGGATTGCCGACAAGCATTAAGAAAAACGCAATAGGAGATACAGGATTTTTGATAGTCAGCCCACTGAGAAAAATTTTATTGCATACAAACAGGCACGGGCTGAGGCAAGGAGAATAATAAGAAGGGCCAAACGTGACTCCTGGCGGTCCTTTGTGTCCACGGTGACTCGTACAACACCATTACGTAAAGTCTGGTCCACCATAAGAATATTAAATAATAAAGGCCCATATTTCCCCATTACCACCTTGCAAATAAATAATAACATCTATGACGAGCCCGTGGACGTTGCTAACATCCTCGCCAGGAGTTTTTTCATGTAAGTAGCTCAGCCAATTATGACCCACGTTTCCAACATCATAAGCATACGGCTGAGCTACAGATATTAGACTTTGCCACAGAAGACGTAAACTCCCCGTACAACCAAGAGTTTACGCTAGATGAACTGCTCCTTGCCCTTAAATCCTGTAAAGACACCAGCCCTGGACCAGACACCATCACGTACGGTATGATCCAGCATCTTAATCAGGACAACCTGATTCAGATGTTAACATTGTACAATGAGATTTGGGCGTCTCGAACGTTCCCAAACTCATGGCACTTTGCGCACGTCATGCCGATACCCAAAGAGGCTGGTCGTCTTATGAATCCCACTTCATTTCGTCCTATTGTGTTGACTTCTTGTCTATGTAAGGTCATGGAACGAATGGTTAACAATAGGCTTCTTTTTGTTTTAGAGTCGAAGAATTTGTTAAATGATCAACAATGTGGCTTCGTAAATACAGAAGTTCACTAGATCATTTAATGAATTTGGAGCATTGTATTGCAGAGGCATTTGCCAATAAAGAATTCATGATAGGGGTGTTCCTGGACATCCATAAAGCCTATGACATGACCTGGCGACACGGTGTACTAATGAAGCTCTATGCTTATGGTTTAAGAGGAAATTTGCCTGTTTTTATTTCAAATTTCTTAAGGGACAGAACTTTCTCTGTCAAATTGCCGTAACGTAACATCGGATATATTTATCCAGGAAAACGGGGTGCCACAGGGAAGTGTGCTTAGTCCTACTTTATTTAGTATTATGATCAATGATATTCTGTCATCAGCTCCCATCCCGAGGAATCTTAAATACTCACTCTACGCTGACGATTGTGCAATATGGCACTCTTCCCGTAATGCACAATTTTCGGCTGAAGTGATTCAAGCAGCCCTTGACTCCGTCCACCATTGGGCCTTGCAGGGGGATTTAAGTTTTCCGTGCGTAAGTGTGCCGCTATAGTTTTCACTAATCGTAACGTACCTAATTTGTGCTTAACTTTGGATAATCAGGCGGTACCTTTTCAAAATTCTGTAAAATTTTTAGGAATACATTTTGATCGTAGAATGAATTTTAAACTTCACGTTAATACTTTGCTTGCTCGTTGTGATAAACCGTTAAATGTCCTCAAGTACCTAGCGGGTACTACCTGGGTTTCCGACAGAAAATCTTTATTAATGGTGTATAAGTCCCTTATTCGATCGAAGCTAGACTATGGCGCACAGGTGTATGGCTCGGCATCCGATGCCACTCTGAAAGGATTGGATGTGTTGCCAGAATAAATGTTTGCGAATGTGTCTTGGAGCTGTCCGGTGTACCCGTGTAGCTCGTATGGAAGTGGAGGCGAATGTGCCTCCCCTCCGTATTCGCCGTGACCACCTGGCCTTGTCCTATGGTGTAAGGACATTAAGAAAAAGTAATATCGGCAATGTGGCCTGTACCCCTGCGGCCAATACCACCACCTTCTGCGGGGGGTGCGTCGGCCACTTGCCGCTCGCCTCCACTTACTGACTCAGGAGCTTGATGTGGACCCCAGTGACTGTGACAAGGTGGTGCTTAAAAATATAGCGCCTTGGGAGCCACCCGGCTTTACAGTCGATGTTACATGGCTCCCAGCACCAAAGGCCAAGGCGCCGGAGGCGGAGGTCCACCACTTGTTTCGTAACATCATTGTTCGTCACTTGGGGTCCCATCAATTGTACACCGACGGCTCCAAGTCGAGTGAATGTGTGGGTGCAAGTGTGTGGTCGACTGAATGTGCCCTCAGGTATCGGTTGCCGACTCATACATCTGTGTTTACTTCAGAACTTTTGCTATTGACAAAGCCATAGACTATGCTCTCAGTTCTAGACATGACTCATTTGTCATATTTTCAGATTCAAAATCAGCCCTTCAGGCAATTGCATCTTGCACTACGGACTCTCATGAGATCCAGGGCCGCATCGTTAATAAGTTGCATTCATGCAACAAGTCATTCACGCTGATCTGGGTGCCTGGTCATTGTCGTATCTACGGCAATGAGCAGGCTGACTGCAAAGTCGGCTGTGGAGCTCGAGGAGACTTGGGACGTTCCTCGTGATCTACGGTCGAGTCTATCTCTCGGAAAGAAATCAATAAATCTTCTGTGGCAAAGTCAGTGGACCAGACTAAATATTCCAACTTGTAAGCCGTACCTGGGCGACTGGGACACTGCCAACCGTCCCAGTCGCCTAGAAGAAAAAGTGTTGGCACGGCTACGGCTGAATGCCACCATTGTAACCCACATAAAACCTTATATGGAAAGACGCTTCCCACCGCACTGTGACATCTGTAATGCGGTGTTATCTATCAGTCATATCATCCTGCGCTGTCGGCGATTTATTCGTGAACGCGCTTCACTTATGAATTACTGCGGCGCAGTAGACGTCCCCTTCACCCTTTCCACCATCCTGGGTGATGGGGACATTGTTATGACTGATAAATTGATGGCTTTCTTGAGAGAGACCGGACTGATCAGAGTGATGTGACTTTTTTTACTGTGTGGTTATGGTTTTTATGAACAGTAAATATGTATATATTGTAATATTAATTAGGGTTGACAGTTGACATATTTTAAATAGTTCCTCCTCCCACCGATCTATTTCTAATATAGATGTCCCCTACATTAAGCCAAATTCCTTGCCTGACAGTCACCAGCTGATGAGTGCAAGTGTGCAATATAGGAAGGTATTGGGCACTTGCAGTCGATGGTAGTCTGCTGGGCGAGGTTCTTCAATTTTTGTATAAATTATGTAAATACATTATATTATCTTGCTTAAGTTATTCTAATTAGGGACGACAGCTGACGTATATGGAAATGTCTGACTCGTCTGGTTCCCTTTCATATATTGATGTCCCCTATATTAGGTTGTGCCTCGACTGACAGTCATCAGGTGATGAGTGCAGGTATGTAATGTAGAAAAGCATTACATATCTGCAGTCGATGGTGTTCTCTTGGTCGAGGCTTTTTGAACATTAGTGTAGGTCTAGTTATTTGTCTCTTAGGATTTAGTATAGGTTAGCGATTTGTCTGTTAGGTGGTTAGTTTTAGGGTCTTTAGATTAGGTATTTTGTTTATAAGTAATATAAGGTTAAAAATATAAAAAAATAAAAAAAAATAATAAAAATAAAAATACAAAAAATAATAAAATAAAAATTATTATATATATATGTACGTGTGCATGAAAGTGTGTATGTTCATATGCATGGATGTGTGTATGTATGTATGTATGTATATATATATGTTTGTATATATATGTATATATGTGTCAATATATATACATATATATATATTTGCCTTAATGACCAGAGGCTTCGGCCTCAATGGTCGATAGGCAAAAAAAAAAAAAAAAAAAAAAAAAAAAAAATTGTGTGCATGACTCAACCACTGCTTTTCGTCTGGTCCACAGGTTAGTGATAAAGCCTCATAATTCCCCCTTCCGTTGTTTCCACATTGAATATCATAGAGAATAGACTGATTAATAATGTGTTCAATAGCAAAGTTCTTGTGTGACTCAACCACTGCTTTTCGTCTGGTTCATAGGTTATTGATAAAGCCTCATAATTCTCCCTTCCGTTGTTTCCACATTGAAAGTTATACAGAATAGACTGATTGATAATGTGTTCAATAGCAAAGTTCTTGTGTGACTCAACCACTGCTTTTCGTCTGGTCCACAGACTTTAACATCAAGTCGTAATCTGCCAAACGCTTCACCACACATACCATACACTTCCCCCCCCCCATTAATTGTGTTGGGCAAAGATCTAAATCTTTGCACCTTAATCAAAGTCAGGGAGTTTTCTGTATTATAAGTCACAAGGAAAATAATGTAATTAAAGTGTATTTCATTAGTCTAAAAAGGTAATCTTATTCTCGGAAGTTGTGTAAATATTGAATTAGGTCATTTTGGGTCTTACCATTTATTCAACTGAGTGTTATGATTAAGTCTTATCATTGAAGTGAAAGTGTTGTAGGAGAGTGGTGCAAGAATTATTGAGTCAGAGATCTTTAAATCGTTTTAGTATAGTCCCTCCTCGAGTCCTTCAGTGACCAAGGAGAACGACATCCACTCATAACCTTCTGTTCCAAGTGGTATTAGATCAAAGTTAACTAGGAAAGTGAGTCTATGGATTTAAGCATTTATCTAATTTTGGGTATGATTAAAATCAATGTTATAATATTTAATTCGGGATTCCAACTACCCTTCTTTGATGGCTATGTATGGGGCGGCCCGCAAGGTGTACTAGGGAGAATAACAACTCGAGAACCTAAGCCTACCTAAATTCATGCTGACCCATTTAGTATGAAATCTGATCCTACAGTTTGGACATAAGTCGGGTAAGTCATTGGTATCTATTTCGGATTAAAAGGGGCGTAAAACACCCCAGTTGGTTTGGGTTACACTAAAACAGGCTCGGTAATTTAAAGGCAGCCATGTTGGTAAGTAAAAAGTGTTATGCTCAAGGTCAGTACAGTGACGGCTAGCCATAAAGAATATAACGCTACCACACCTACCATCCTCCATAAATTCTAATACAACCTTGAACTGAACTAATACGACTAGAACCGGCATAGAAACTTCACCTGATACTAAATTCCCATTACCGACTGTCACACTTGTACTTTCAACCTTAAATTCAGTGCGCATCCTGGTGATTTACACTCCAACGCTAAGCGGTGATATGAGAAATTGTTGTAAGAGGAGAAACTGTAGTGATATCAAAGTTTTGTGGGTTCAGAATTATCATAACATTACTTTGGTGTCTTAACAGTGAGATATAATTAAAATTCTATAGCAGTACACTGGGATTAGCGGTGGCATTCATTAAAATTCCTACCAGTACACTGGTGGGCTTACATAAAAATCCTTACCATTACCCCATGACCATGCAAGTAGCGATAGAAAAGAGATAAAGAGGCAACAGTACAGCAAAGAGACAGAGGTTGAAGGGAGTAAGAGGAGCAGAGTTAATGAGACGAAATGCCTCTGACTCCACCCTGTTAAGAAGAGCTGTATGTGGGAAGCCTCCCCACACATGAGAGCTGTTCTCCTTTCAGGAGTGAATAAATCCTGTGTATAAAGTCAACAACTGTGCAGGGGTAAAGAAGGTACGGAGTCGGCTTAGCACACCTAACCTCTTGAAAGCAGATTTTACCTGAGATGTAATATGATCTTTCCAAAATAAATCCCGAGTGAATGAAACCCCAAGCATGTTCAAGGATGATGCTGGATTGAGCTGCATATTATTAAACTTTACTGGGTACTCCTGTGGATGATTTTGTCGGGTTGATAGGTATAAAAACTGAGTCTTTGATGCATTAAAAACAAGATTATTTTTACCCCAGTCAGAAATACAGGCCAGGTCAGACATTAGGAGTGCCATAGCCTCATCTCTTGTTTGTTGAGGTAACTGATGGGATGGACGATGCGGGAACCGAATGGAAAGGTGAAGGGTGGAATCATCAACGTATGAGTGGATGAGGTTAGATGTACAACTTAGATCATTAATGAATAAAAGGAAGAGAGCAGGTGATAGGACAGAGCCCTGAGGAACACCACTGTTGATAGATCTAGGAGAAGAATGATGGCCGTCTACAACAGCGGCTATCGAACGACCAGAAAGGAAGCTGTAGATAAGGCACAGATAGAAGGATAGAAACCGTAAGAGGGCAGTTTGGAAATTAAAGATTTATGCCGGACTCGATCGAAAGCCTTTGAGATGTCAAGTGCAATGGCAAAGCTTTCGCCAAAGTCCCGAAAGGAGGATGACCAGGAGTCTGAAAGGTAGGTGAGAAGATTGCCAGTGGAGCGTCCCTGACTGAACCCATACTGACGGTCAGAAAGAAGGTTGTGATAGGAATGATGCATTGTTATGTAAAGAAAGCTACACGGCAACATGCGCTGTGACATAAATCACAAAGCTTGCATCATTACACTTTGATATACAGTGCAACCATTATATTACATTATGTACCGGTAATGATAGCCTTTAAAATATAATTTTATAATTACTGAATGGTAAAAGTATCTGGTGACGCTTTGACTAGGATAACTCATGTATTAACATATTATTTTCTCGAGTTAATAAAAATAAAATTTTGTTTGGCCTCATTTCTCCGACCCACATTTTCCTTAATTATCCTGAATACTTACCTTTCAGTGCGTCTCTTACTGCTCCTGCTCTGATACGCACCAAACCTTGTTCACTATTTTGCCTCTCACCGAATCTGGAACCTATTTCTGGGGATAAGTAGTGCATACCTAAATTCTACTTCTCGTACAGAGTTCAGTTTCTCTTGCCTAGTTCCAGTGCTCTGACTTATCCCTGGCAGGTGCGCTGTTTACCAGATGTTTAACTACTGTTCCCTGTTATTCAGATATTAAAACAAACTATGGGAGAGAGAATACCAGAAGTGAGCTTATATGGTTTGCCTCTGTCTTTGTTAGTACACATTTATCACTACCCTTTATTGTCCCCACCTACATTTCCTCCCTCTCCCCCTTTCTCTTCCCCTCTCATACAGCAATACACACATTACCTCCAATCTGTATTGTAGTAGTAGTAGTAGTTGTTCCCTAGGCAGTCTGGCCGAACAGCCCCGAGTCCCTTAGGAAGGCCATGGCCGAGACCGGGCTTTCCCACAGAGCTCTCAAAGAGTGTATGTTGTATTGTTGGCGTAGGTGATTGTGTGCAATGCAGTCTTCCATAATGTGCTTAATAGTATGGGGTGCTGTGTTGCTTCCTGGACAGGCATCAGCAACGGAGTCATCCAGCCTCTTCTGGTACCTTAAGAGGGCTGGATGGTGCCCACATCTCAGCCTGGCCAGGTGGACCCTGTCCTCACGAGGAAGATAGGATTCAGAAGGGTGGATGTCAGGAGGCCGTGCATGCAGCTATGTGTTGTCTTTAAGTGACTGAATGGAGCAGCGAGTGATCTGAGTGTGGATATGCTTCTGGAAGATTGTCTGAGGTGGACGAGGGGGGAGAGATGACAGTATTTGTATATGGTATCGTGTGCTGGGTGTTGTTTTGATGTTCCTTGGTGTGGGTGGATGTGCTGTCATGTACTGTAGTGGATGTTGTGGGTTTGTGGAGACTGCAGCAAGAAACTGGGTGCCTCTCATGTCTACAGTAGGTGATCCTTGACTTTGAGGACTTTGGTTTCTTGATGTAGGTGGTCTGTGGGTGTAGTAGCTGTGCAGCCTGTGATTATTTTTAGGGCCTTGTTCTGTATGGTCTGTAGAGTGTTGTAGTGTGTTTTGATGAGGTTAGAAGCCCAGGCAGGGCTTACATAACTCATCACTGAACGTATGTATTGTTTGTATACTGTGGTGGTGGTTTCTTTGTTGTGTCCGAATGTTGTATGGGCAAGTGACCTCAAAGCATTGAGTCTTGGTGTTATTTTATTTTCAATGTTTGTGATGTGTTGTTTAAATGACACTGATGTATTGTTTGTTACACCAAGGATTTTGTGTGTGTGTGTGGTAGGGGGGTGTTGTTTATGGTGAGGTGTGGGATGTGACTGTGTTCTGCTGTCCAGTTTGTGAGAAGAGTCACTGTAGGTTTGGCTGGGGCTATTTTGAGTCTGTTTGTGGTTCTCTGTTTATTAAACAAATGAAGTCAGAATGCCGACAGAGACAGAATCCTTGCACACTCCCATACCTTCAAGTTGAGGTGTTACTATGTAAAGAATGGGAACTTGGAGAAAAAGATGAAAGGGATGACAGTGGCGGAGCAACTCAGAGTATGGGAGAAGAAATGGTGGGTTGCGATGTTGGAGACGTTTGTGTGTGTGTGTGTGTGTTTGTGTTTGTGTGTGTGTGTGTGTGTGTGTGTGTGTGTGCGTGTGTGTGTGTGTGTGTGTGTGTGCAAAATGTAAGGTGTTGGGAAGAGGACCTCAACACTCGAGTTATTAAATATATCCTTTTTATGAGTTACCGTTCACATAATACTATACATAAATAATTATATAGTCACAGCAACATATATTAATCAGACTGGGTATAATAACTACTTTCTTTTTTCTCATCCACATCATAATTATAGAAATTTTCCAAATTAAACATAGTCGACAGATATTGTAGGATGAAGATTTTTTTTTAAGTCGCTGATTAGTAATATAAACGATTGTATAATAAGCCAAAACCTAGTATCAGTTACAAAGCTTTTTAGTTGGCAACAGTGTCCAAATATTTTCATGTCTTCTTTTTTTTTTAATAACCACTGTTAGCAACTACTGTATACTGTAAATACGATGTAGAAAAATATATCCACCGACAGCACAGTAAACTAACTTCATACAATTAAATCCGCTTGTAAAATAATATGGTTTTAATGTTACAGTGTATTTTATTCAGGTAATAAGATTAGCATTTACATTATATACAGTCTACACACAGACACCCACGCACACGCGCACGCGCGCGTACACGCACACAACACGCCTGTCTGTCGCACTTAAAGGAAAGGGTAGCAGACAAGAGGGACAGGGACACTGCGTGGGCCATTCCCCGAAGAAACACTCGCGCTTCTCACTTCCAAACAGGAAGAATGTAGTCTAGGAGACATGTGAACTCTGTACCTGGCAGGCAACCCCGACGTGTTGTCTAGTACCGTGTCCATCCACCTTGGCCCTCGATTATGCTCTGCAGGCTTTGTTATAAGGAGGCAATGAGGTTATATACAATCTATGGCTTCCTTCTCATCACTTCCCACTCATTCACCACGTGACTCGTTAATTGCTCTGATGTCCTCTCCTGTGCAGGCTCCCACACGTTCACGATGTATGCCCAGATATTTTCAATGGGACTGAGATCACAACTGTTGCGTGGCCAGTCCAGTAGTTGAATGTCTGGCTGTTCCTGAAACCATCTTCACACGGTTCTGCCAGTATGAACTGGACAGTTGTCGTGCAAAAAACTATTCTTTCAGGAAAACGTAGTGCATAAGCCCGCACACTGGGTAGCATCACTTCTTCCCATACCCCAAGGTATTGGTCCATGGTGAATCTTCCCTCGATCTTTGTTACTTCTCCCACATCACACATCCAGACCCAACGCCACATGTTACAAGTAACGTGGCCACTTCTTGCATCTTCGTATATGTTTTGCCTGGCATACCTGTTAGACAAGAAATGTTGTTCAGAAAAATACAATAGCATTGGAAAGACAGGTGTTAATGGGTAGAGTTGTATTTCATTATCGTTGAGAAACATGTGCAATTACGTAGAGAGAGGAAGAGAGATGACCGAACGTTGTAGTGCTGATGTGAAGGTGCTGGAATATGTTAAATTATACCAAGATGATATAGCCATGGGGCGAAACTGGAGAGAGACGAGACTGACTAGGTTAAGTATGTGAGTGAGGGGGGAGGGGAGTGGAGGGGAGGGAGACCGAGGAGATAAGTATATGAGTGAGGAGGAAGGAGATAGGAGGAGGGAGAAACAGAGAAGAAGGAAGGATGGAGAGGAGGGATTTGAACAAATGTAGTTTGATATGGATGGATGGGAGGATCCCTGATACAGTAGAGAGGAAGTGGGTGGCACTGAGGCAAATTGTTTTTGGTCACCTAGCTCAGGTTTGAGATGTCCGATATATATAGACAGAGTGTATAGTACTACGGTGAATGTATGTACTGGATAAGTCATTACTAATGTGGTTTATTGACTTACAACAGGTAAACAAGTCTGAAAGTATGTGGAGACAAGTCAGTGATACTTTAAATATGTTAACATAACATGTAATACTGTGAATGTGTCAACATAACAGGTCATTTATACTGTAAATGCTGATATAAATGTGGTGCTAACAGGTTAATAATTATGTGAATATGGTATCGTGAATTATACTTGGAATGTATTGACCTGTATTTCGATAATATTGTGTGATGACACGTCGACAATAACTACTCTGAAAAGGCTAACGTAGCAGACCATTGACAGTTAATATGCTGGTACAGCAGGTAACATTTATAACAGATATGCTAACAGATCAATAACTTCATTTATAATTGGTTACCTTGTGTTGTTCCTTTTCCAGCAATGAACTCTCCCATGTGATGTAGAAGAGAAAGACTTCTCATCGGAGAAAATGACTGTCCCCCAGAAGTCAGGTCCAGTGTTCACGTGTTCCTAGGCAAACTGAAGGCGAAGTCGGCGATGTCGGTCGTTCGGCTTCGACTTTGTGGTCGGAGTCCGGTGGTGATACCCTATCGTGCATTCTTCATCTCACAGTCTCTGACGACACTTGAAGATTCAGTTGGCCTCTTATTGCAAAGGCGTTGGTGAAGGGGTTGTTGCTGATGGCTGATTGTATTCTCTGGTCATCCTCAGCAGTTGTTTTCCCAGCGATTCCAGGTCCTAGTCGATTTTTTAGGTTACCTTCTTGCTTCCAATTCCTTATCCAGTGATACACCGTATGACGAGTAATTCCCAGTTCCCTCGCAATATGGGTAGGAGGTAAGCCACTTTCCTTCATGCCTACTACCCTTCCCCTCAAAGCTAGCTTGTCGTGAGGATCCATGTAGTTTCTCGAGTGGTTATCTTGTGCCTTGGTGAGCCAGGGTTATGAGACGACCTCCCAACACCAGGCTAATCACACCTCGGTTGATGACGCGTTATCACAGTTTGCGTAAAATTTGCATGATGCTTCAGGAGTAGAATATGTCAGTGTTTCTATGTGATATATATTTTGCTATAATAAATCACTAAAAGCAAACAGTTAATAACGTGAGTGTATTGAGAATCACTAATCGAAGCTCCCTTATAGCGAACCATTGCATATTGTTTCGTGTTCCCATTATGTATCGGCCTATAGAAACATCTGAAAGTGTGCTGATAAGACTGGACAGACGGGAACTTAATATATTTGGCATTACGCATGTATCGCAGATACAATAGTAAAAAAATCACATTGTGCATCCATGTCAGTTTTTTTTAAAAGGATACGGAGTTTTACATCAAAGGGTGCATGGCAAGCTTCAGAATACAGTAGTTACTGGTAAGACGATATTATGGTGCGAAATTTACAACCCTACATAATTTTTTGAGTTACAAAGTATTTCATAAATGAAGGTGTTTCAAATCTGCTAATTGAAAAAAAAAAAAAAAACGACTACCAGACATTCTCCATCACACACACACACACACACACAGACACACACACACACACGTCTACAGACTAATCTTATCGAGTACACGTTCACAGGTGTTAGCTGGTTTTTAAATTCCCTCAGCGGTCGATGACAGGAAATAAGAATGCTTCCCTACAAAAATAACCTAACTATAGCAACAAATTAGCAAAGAAGGAAAATCGATATACACTATCCTAATCGAATGAAGCGTTGAAGTGTCATGGGAGACAAGAAGGGGGAATATTGGTCTGTGGGTGACAAGCAGAGTGTGAAGTTAGAGTACTATTAGAATGTAAGAATACACAAAGCAGAGGAAAATAAAGGTGACGATGGGGTGGACCGCTAATATATCAATTAAATAAGTTTAACAGAATATTGCATAACGCTTGACCAACACACTCAGAATATTGCATAATGCCTGACTGACAGACGGATATACATGTCAAAATTTCTTCACTTATGACAATGTAACATTTGATTATTCACTAATGCCTAGGGTTACCACATAGTTTTGTTTACAAGACGCTAATCTACGAATTATTGTCGATTAACTTGAGAGGAGCTTCTTTGTATCATTGTGTGTGTGTGTGTGTGTGTGTGTGTGTGGACACTCATTATGCACCATCAGGATGACTCATCGATGTATTAGTATGACCTACTTTCCCCTTACGTGTGCAGTCTCTTCAAAGGAATTTATGTAATTCATTTTTTCCAAAGAGCTGCATATCTTCGCCTACAAAATCCTCGGCTAAATTTGCATTGTAGGATTATTAATTCTACTGGGTTCGGGGCTTCATTCTTTGAGCAGCTGATCATCAGCTTGTGAGACTGGTGCTGCAGGTGCCAACGATAATTTCTTTCAGTGTTGAGTTTCTTACATCTGCTGTAAAAATTTCTGTTGAATCGACTGTATATTTTCCAGTTAGTAATTCAATGTTAGATCACAAACATAAACTATGGAATGGAGGTATATCCAATATTCCGTGTGTAAATACATTTAGCAGAAACAGACCCTAGTGCGTCAGTCAATCACCATTTGTGTTACAAGCCCATCTAAAGAGAATTGGGAGCTTCATTCATAAAAGAATACTACGTTGTAGTAAGAGTTGCCGTCAGTCGCAATCTTCCACAACCCTGGAAAAAATGTATCCCTTTCATTGTGGCCAACTGTACAATCAAAATTACCTGTTTGGGTAAATGGAAAACGCATGGCAATACAACCTACTCAGAATTTCTATGGTAGTATCGCAGATAATTTACGAAGAGATAGCACTGTAATTTTATTTTTAAGCTATTTTAATTTTATTTACCGTATTTGTATTGTTTAATTACTCGGACAAATTCTGTCATTAATTAGCCTCCTTTTATATCATAATCAGGTTAATGGAGATGTGTAAATATTTTTTTAACGTATCCTAAATTTACATTTTACTTATTTACATTTGATCTTATTACTAATTATATCTGGTACACGAACTTAAAATTATAATGCCCTAGCATGTATTCCATATGGACAGTGGGTGTTAGCGCCGAAGTGGTGACATGTGGAGATGTAGGAGGACTACTGAGCCCCAAGGAGGACTACTAGGACTTGGGAATAGGCTCTGAAGCCTTTGCCCAGAGTCGGACGGACATAGAAAATATTATATATATATATATATATATATATATATATATATATATATATATATATATATATATATATATATATATATATCTGTCTAGATATAGTTACGTGTGTAAGAATGTATGTATGTTTTTTGTGTATATGTATGTATAATGTGTGCGTGTTACCAGGGTGTGTGTGTACTGTACTTATTCTCACTTGTTCGTTGCTTGTACATTAAAAAGCCTTAGTTAACTCTATTTGTGCTCTCGACGCAAGTGTGATTAAAACTGTTTTTAATATCAGTGACTTTGGTGGAGCTTAGACTGGCACGACATAAAGATTTGTACGAGTATTCACAAGTCATATTTATAATGTTCGTGGTGCAGGGGAGAGACTAAATTGCTTAACGCTTTTGTGTATAATTCTCGTCTGGCATAGCTGCCTGTTAGTGCATGCACACACCGCGGGCGTATACTGTATAAGGTTGAAGATTTTGGATGGAGTACAGTTTTTTGTGGGATGGCGGTGAGAAGAGGGTGTGTTTGGTTGGAGAAGAGAGGGAGGAGTATCAGTGTTTTTGTATTGTATATAATTCTGAACATTCTTCATCATTTCGTATCAGCATCCTGTCACAAGTATTATTATTATTATTATTATTTGTGGCCACTGAGTGCAGTTTAGTTATCTTTATCATTTCATTGCTTTTATTTGGCAGGTTTGTTCCCAGACTTTAGTGTGATTATTCTGGGTATTATCAAGTGGCCTTTATTTTTTTCCCTCATTCTTTTGTGTTTTTCATTATCTCATTGTAAATATTGTAAATATTATTAGCTTGTATTATATTAGGTACTAGAATGTTTTTCATTCTTTATTTTGCCCTTGCCAACGTCAGCTAATTTTATTTACTTTCGGACCTGCATTGCGAGATTGTATTTTTTTAAAATTGTTTTTCATCTCGTAATCATTTGTTCAGTTCCCTTTTCACTTTGTTTTTCTCTGTTTTTACGCAGATTGTTATCTTGTGTTACGTACTCCCTTATCGTAACATAAATTGGCTTTACCTCGCCAGGATAATACCCTGATATTTTGATTATTATTGTGTCATTGTAGTGTGTCATTATGGAGGTTAGAACTAGTGATGTTACTGTGGCACCCATACACATTAAGACTCAGCAAGATGCAGTTGACTTTATCAACTCACGACCAACGGAGGATAAGGTTAGGAGGTTGCAGAGGCAGGAGTTTGCCTTAGTTGCCCAAGCTCTTCATATTAAGAGTGAGTCAGGTAATGCCTTCCCGTTAACTAACTCAACCCCTCCGGGGCCAAAGGCCCGGAATTTTCCGTGGACGCTAGGCCGACACCGGAGCCATTTTTTGAAGTTTTGACAATTGATTTTGTTTTTTTGCCATATTGAAGAGAAAGTTCAGATGCACCTAACAGTGAAAATCCCAGCTTCCTAGACGCATTCTATTGCTTGAAATGGAGCGCGGAAGTTGTAGAAATATCGGCAACCGATATTGCCGCCCAGGGACTCTGCCGCAACGCAACTGGGCAGGTTATTTTTTTTTTTACCTCCCAGAACAATACGAATAGTGCTGAAATGTTGTGCATATACGAGATATGATGATATCGAATGATTTCAGTACATAATCTGTTAGGAATGGTTGGAAAAAAATTTTATGAATACTTTTCGCCTTTTTGATATAAAATATGTTTATGGTAGTTTCGAGTTATTTTTTACGTTATCGTTGTGCCCATGCTTGGAAAAGGGAGCGAAAGAGTTGAATTTTCGGTCCTAAATGAAAAATCTGCATGTCCTCCAAGGTTAGACTCTGCCACAGGAGAATAAAGTGCAGGGTCAGATCCGGTTAGCAAAGTGGAGGTCGAGTCGCAACTTTGAGCTCCCACACCACGAGCATGTCTAAAAATAGAATCGCAATGCAGTTTCAGAAGTCTAATTATTACGAATACAGAAACAAAGCAGAAATAAATAAGTTTCCAGACGGGGAAAACGTATTTTTTCCATAATAACATGTTCATCTTTATCATTTTACTTTCTTTATTATTTTACCTTGTTATTTTCGCAATATATATTGCTGTCTCATAAACAAGTTTTATTATGTGTTTTGCAAGGGAGGAAAAAGATTGTATTTTCTATCTGGGTCGAGATAATGGGAGTAACTATGTTTTTTTAGGCATGGCCACGAGCGAAAAAATCGTACATCCACTTGTCATGACAGCAGGTGGTGAACTGACAGATATGTGAGAGGGTGAAGTCAAGGTCAGTCTCATGTCCCAGATTTTCGTTCACTTTCCGAAGGTTTTCATAGTTTTCTACAAGTTGCACTGCATCAAATGATCCAAACCATTACAACAAACCTGAGCAAATAGGTAAAGATACCAAGACAAAAATGTATTTTTCACATATTATGATGCCTTTTGTGTATGTGCCTGTATTACTTCATAATCGTAAGCAGGTGGTTGTGTGTGTTTTGCAAGAGAGGACAAAGACGATATGTTCTGCCTGGGTCGAGATAATGGGTGTAGTTGTGCTCGTTTAGGCATGGCTAGGAGCGAAAAAATCGAAAATCCACTTATCACAGCAGCAGGCTTTGAACTTCTTGTTGAGGTGTATGGGAGAGTAGTGTAGGTCAATATGAAGACGTTCAGAACGTTCGTTCACTTCCCAGAAATTTTTGCAGTTTTTTATAGGCCGCTTTCAAACGACCCTGGCGGCCATTGATCGGCTAAACGTCATTCGACGCCGGCAGCCACGGAGGGGTTAATCTGCCACCGACTGTTTGGCACAAACCCATACGAAGTCCCTGGATCCATACCAGACGCTGAATCAGCTTCTAGATCAGTTCATTCATTCCATGATGGTTTAGCTGAAGACACTGTCATCCACCAGAAAGAATATGTTGATGTAGAGCAGGCTAAATGCGATCATGAGTATAGGATGTTGCAGCTTAAACTACAGGAGAAGAATAGGATGTTGCAGTTTCAATTACAGCTCCAGAGAGAGATGGAGGAGGAGGAGGATAGGACGTTACAGCTTAAACTACAGCTTCAGAGGAAGAAGAGGAGGAGAAAAGTAGATTGCAGGAGAAGATAAAACTGGAGCAGATGAAGCTTGACTATGGAATGCTTATGAATTGCCCAAATGCCCCAACTAATTTTCCCCATTCTTTTTCAGAATTTAGAGCAGCTGAACTCACTAAATAAGTTCCTCCATTCAATGAGTGCTTAGTCCTGGAGTTCTTTGACCGACTTGAGAAGATTGCTACGGGTAACAAGTGGCCCCGAGACAGCTGGTCATCTCCAGATCAGACAGTAATCAAAGGTAAGCGTTAAAGGCCTATGACAGTCTTAGCCACCAAAAATCACAGGATTATGAGGTACTAAAGAAAGCCATACTACATGCATACGAGATGAGACCTAAAGCTTACAGGCAGAAATTTAGGAACTGTAGGAAGCACCCTCATGACACTTTTTGTAGATTTCAGTAGGCAGATGACTAATGCATTTAATCAATGGATGCGAAGTGAGGATGTCTCAGAATCTTATGTTAAGCTCAAGGAACTTGTTATCCTTGAGAACTTTCTTAACTCCTACACCACGGGCATGTTTACCAATGTTTTGCGTGTCCCGCGGGGTTATTCGGGCTCCAACAGACTCTCAAAAAATATTTGCCAAAAATCAGTTATTAGTCCTAGAATATTAAAATTACTTATGCTTATGGCACATACCTTCAGCTTTTTCCTGGAATGTTTGTTGAGCCTTCGTCGGTTACCGTAGGACTTGTGGAGACCTCTGAAGTTGGGTAACGAAGTCTCCACTTTACACTTCCTGACAACCCGTAATATGATTACCACAGCCAGATATAAACACTATAAACACAACTCAATGATTTTCAAGTAGTTTGGGATCCATACTCCAAAAAAAACCCACTGTGAAAGCAATGGAAATTACGAGCGCGTCTGATCGTCGCACTTGCGCTAGTTCGCTCTTGGTACTCTGTCATTTATTCATAAAACCCCTCACACTTTATATTTCTATTACTATATCACACTTATATATATCTGGAGTCTTTCTCCGTAAGTTTCCTTCAGTCGTATTAGTTTATTGTCACTGAAGTCATTCAATTTTTCATTCAGTAAAATACGTAGAGAGCCACGGATTCACTTTCACTGTTATAACATAAATTATTTGTACTCATATTCTTATATTACTAATTACTTACATTACTATTTACATTTTCTATTCTGTTTTCAATATTTACCCTTCTATTTTACTTACACTGTGTTATTCACTGTCACTTTCAGTAAGATAAAACTATAATACACTGTTCAATCATATGTACTGAACATCCATTGCTTTCACTTGCTGTTTACACATTATTTACACATTATTTCGAAATTATTCTGCTTTCACACTTGCACTGTTAAAACTGCTTCTGGCTGTGGTAATCGAAGAAACAGGTAACACAGAGGGGAACCTGGCACTCAGCTCACTGCCAAGAGGTGCGTTTGTGCTCAGGTGTGCGGCAGGTGGCATGTGCACACACCTGACACCTGCGAAAGGCAGCCTTCCTTTTCCCTGTGGCAGGCATAAGCTCAAGTCTGTGGCGATCCATATACGCCCTCTGCTCAAGTCGGTCGGGAAGTGTTACTGGATGGCGCCTTGGAGTTGCTGCTGTCACCCTACCATATCTTTCCAGCAGCTGCTGGACACAAGTCCTGGCGAACAACCTCAGGGAGAAGGACTTGGGTGGCTTGACCTTCATGTTGTACAGGATGAAGGCGTTCAGCATCATCATATCTATAAGATGCAGAAAAACTTTCATGTACCACCTAGTATTCTTCCTGAGGCAGCCAATCTCACCAATCATCATGTCGGACTTGTCCACCAGCCGCATGTTGATATTATAGTCCAACACAGCATCAGGTTTCATCACAGGTTCGCATGTCCTACGGTCGACCTTCCCACTGTCTGTCATCTCCCCCCTTATGTACGGTGGTGAGCATGAGCATGACCCTCTTGTCATGCCACCGTATTGCCAGCATCTCAGACTTGCGTAGGTGCACGTCTCCTCGCTGCGAGGTTCCTGCCTCTGTGAATTTGGGGAAGTGGGTATGATTACTTTTGACAGTGCCGCAGGAGCCAATGCCGTGCTCAGAAAGGTATTTGGCAAGTTTCGGTGCTGTATAGTAGTTGTCTGTATACAGCACATGATTCCCACCAAAATACTTTTCTAGGAGCACTTTCACTACACAGCCTGAGAAGCCAAGGGGGTGTGTTTTATCCAGATCAACAGTGCTGGCTGAATAAATGACGAAGTCAAGGATGTACCCCGTCTTACAGTCGCACAGTACAAAGAACTTAATTCCAAAGCGATGACGTTTGCTTGGAATGTACTGAACAAACCGAAGACGTCCTCTGAACAAAACCAAGGATTCGTCAATGACAACCTTCTGAAAGGGGTAGAAGAATGACATAAACTTATCCTTCATTCTGCTCAGAATCTCCCAGATCTTCCAGAGTGGGTCGGTTTGGGAAGGTACATCGTTGTCGGCAAAGTGCAGGTTTCCCATGATGTTCCGGAAGTGATCTCAGGCCATGTAGTTATTGAAGGTGGGTGAGGGTAGTAAGGGGTCCATGGACCAGTATTCTTCCAACTCATGCCTCTTGGAGTGTGGCATGAGAAGCATGAGGGCAAAGAACACATACAGCTCCTGCACTCCCAGCATGGACCACTGTTGCATCTTGGCTGCACCTGTACCACTTGCAGCACGTTGTGATTCATACCTGTTGGTCTCATCACATATGTGCTGCATGACTTCGTCATCTAGGAAGGCCAAAAGGTAGTCCACACACTCAGCATTTTCGTCAATAGTGAAGGCAGGCTGAACTCCTGAGGAGCTCTCATCAAATACTAAATTTTCAGGCACAAAATCTGACCCTTCCGTCCACACGAAGGCGTCCAGGATTCCCTGTCGTGGTGGTGTAGGGCGGGTGGTGGTGGTGGTGGTGGAGGTTGGCTGTGAGGCAGATTTATCTCATTCAAGGTCACTCACACTGACCCTGGGTTGCCGTACAGCACTAGCAGCCCTTACCCTACTAACTACACTACTTTTCACTGTCCTTGATTTACCTCTTCCTCTACGGCCTGCCTTCACTGTTGATGCTGGTGGTGACTCCGACGACGAAGACTCCGGAGATAACTCAGCCGACGATGATGAAGAAATGAGTGAAGTGGGGCTTGGGGAACGGAGAGGTGAATGCACTCGTGACTCATGGCGGGCTGGGTCACGTGGGGGCATTGTTCTGGGGCTAACACGCCGCCTTTTCACTCCCTTCCCAAATTCCTGTCCTTGCTGCACTAAAGGCTCCTTTCCCTTGGAGCTAGAGACTACTTCCGATACTGAAGCACTCGTTGTAGCAGTTTCTGGCACGATAACCTCACACGGCTCATCACACGATTCACCCGAATTGTCAAAATCTCTGTCCATCATCACCATGGACAATTCTGCAAGTTCACGTGCCACTGCAGAGTCACTAAGGCCTTTCCTGCTTCCCCCACTACTTTTCTTAGGGGTAGAGGTCACGGGGCCCTTTGCAATGGGCGCAGAAGCGGCAGGAATGGCGGGGCACAAGTGCGACATGGTTTCACTACAGTGGAGGACAAGGAACTAAATGCCGCGGCTTATCTGAGAAGGGAAGGGTTGACAATGACACTTAGGCTGACTGCTGCTAACTTACTTGCTGATTTTTTATAGGTAGAAAATCTCGGCAATACATAAAGAAATAGGTAGTTCCAGGTGAATGTAAATGTCACTTAGGCTTCTCCCTTCCTTTCTGATATATATTTTTATTACAGACATCAATTACAAGGCATAATTCAAAGGGGAAATTACCGTGGTAATGTAGCGAATGAATGCACGTGAGGTGTTGTCAGGTGATAATTAGCCAATTCCTGGTGTATAACACTATCACTTACTTGATTTTTTTTTGTTATATATTATTTTGTATAAGTATAGGGTATAGGGCTTATTTCAATGGATGAAATTGTGGAAAAATCCGGGAGAAATTTGCGTAACGCAGCGCAGCGTGGGAGGTGAGAGGAGAGGGTAATGGAGGGCAGGTAGGGAGGGGAGTCAAGAAGGGGGTAAAATCGCTAAAATGTCAACAATGGATGGGAGTACAGATGATATTTGGAGTGCTGACTAGTGTTGGACATTGGCAGTACTGATAGATGATACAAGCCACCACTTGAGAGCCTGGGATAATTCAAAATAACACAGAATCACAAAAGTGACGCCCCGTGGTATGATCCATTGTGGCCGAGCGTCACGAAAGTGACGCCCCGCGGTTAAGGGGTTAATGAAATTGATACAGATTTAAGAACCTACCTTGCTGATAAGAAAGTTAAGAATGCTGCTGAAGCTGCAGTTTATGTAGCTGATTATTTATTGATTAAGAATTTGAATAAGAGTAAGGAGGTTCCTAGGAGTATTCCTCAGAAGTGCTACCCCTCTCAGCTCCCCAAACAACCATCTCAGAAGCCCATCTCCACGAATTACTCCACACCCAAACCTGATACACCTCACATTTCCCCAGAACCTACATGCCGCTCATTTACTTGTTCATATTGCAAGAAGCCAGGTCACACTGTAGATAGATGTTGCCGTAAGTCAGGTGTTGTGAAGCCAGTGAGCTTTGTTTCTCATGGAGCTCCCGTGGTTACCCTCTCAGTTGGTTCCCATGTTGTTGGTCAGGGATAGTCTGATATTTTACCCCCTTGTAGGGTTGATGTTTTTCTGGAAGGTGGGAAGGAGGCGGCCACAGTTGTGTTGGAGCCCACTGTTTCAGGAGGTGTGGTACAGGTGGTGACAAGCAGTGTTGCCCCTGATTCTTCGTATGCCCCCTACCTGTATTCTGGTTCAGTGAAGATGAATGGCGTGCAGCATCCAATACACATTCTTCGTGACAATGGTTCTTCAATTTCTTTGTGGGTAAGGCCAAATAATGACTTTTTTTTATGTTGCTGGAGGAGAATTTGTTCTGATTAGGGGAGCAACAGGTGCAAAGACTATGCCATTAGTTTCTTGTGAGGTTAAATGTCAGTTGTTTGATGGACCAGCACGATTGGGTGTTGTAGATTATCTACCTGAGAGTGGTGTTGATTTAATACTTGGCAATGACTTAGTAAGAGGTGAGGAGATTAAAATTCCAGTTTTGTCAGAGATGCCAGTGCCTGAAGTTCCCTCTCAGGTTGATCCCAATGAAGCAGAGGTATTCCCAGTTTGTGCAGTGACTAGGTCCATGTCATGTGCAGACAGGAGTCAACAGGAGAAGGTAACTTGTAGTATGCCTAGTGTCACAGTACCCGAGGCAATAATTAGTCTTACGTCTGAGGACATGAAAAATCAGACGATGAGATATCTTTGGCAGATACGTTTATGGGTTCTTTAGATGTTCCACCTGTTCCGTTGGAGGAATGAACATCGAGAAGTTAAAGGAGTTGCAGTCTGGAGACCAGGAGATTCAGAGGTTGAAGTTGTGTGCAGTGGATAATTTTCAGTAGAGGGGTGGATGTTTTTATGTGAAAGATGAGATTTTGTGGAGACGGTGGAGGCTTCCACATTTGAATGTAGATGATGGGATATGGGACTACCATCAGATCGTAGTACATAATGAGTGGAGGCAGGAGTTAATTCAACTGGCCCATTCTACTCCATTTGCAGGTCACATGGGTATAAGGAAGACCATGGAGAGGCTGCGTGTGGAATTCTACTGGCCCTGTATGGCAGTGGATGTGGCTTGTCAAACATTGTTATACCTGTCAAGTAGTGGGTAGGCCGAATCAGTCTGTCCCAAAGGCCCCTGTTGTTCCCATTTCTTCCATCGATCCCCCTTTCTCCAGGTTAATTATTGATGTGGGACCCTTGCCCTCAACTTCTAGTGGTAACTCATATTTGCTCACTATCATTGACCCCTCCATGAGGTACCCTAAGGCAATACCTTTACGTTCTGTTAAGGCAAAGATTGTGGTTAGAGTTTTGCTAGATTTCTTTACAATGTTTGGTTTGCCTCGTGAGGTTCAGTCAGTCAGAGGGTATAATTTCCTTTCCAACATCTTCCAGCAGTTATTAGCTTAACTTGGCATCACACACATCAAGAGCAGTGCCTACCATCCGGAGATGCAAGGTGCTTGGAGTGTTACCACCAGACTCTCAAGAATATGCTCCGCAAGTACTGTCTGGAGCACTCTAAGGACTGGGACCGTGGTGTGCCGTTCCTCCAGTTTGCTACGGGGGAAGTTCCCCAGAAGAGTTTGGGCTTCTCTCCTAACGAGCTCATGTTTGCCCATCGAGTTTGGGGTCCACTGAGCTTGGTTACGGAGACCTGGAGCAGTAACTTCGCCAAGCATTTCAAGACCTGTATGAGTGAGGCTCTGGAGCTGGCCAGGGAAAATCTCAAGTGGGCACAAGAAAACATGAAGGTGTGGTACGATCGAAAGGCCAGGCTGAGGAAGTTTAAGGTCAGCAACAAGGTTTTGGTGTTGCTGCCACTGCAAGGTCAGCCACTGGCCACTAAGTTTAGTGGTCCTTACCCTGCAGTGCAGCGTATTGGAGATACCGACTAGCTGGTGGAGACCCCAACAGAAGGAAGAAGCATCAATTGTGCCATGTGAACATGCTGAAGCCGTACCATCGTGCACCAGATTATTCAGCTCCTGTACACCTTGTCTTCACCACTGCTGCTGCTGCTGAGGAGGGTGTTGATAGCAGCTTGTTTGAGGTGGACTGTGAGTTTCCAATTTGTAGCTGGATGAGGAATAATGAGGCAGGGTCCACTCTCAACTCCAAGTTAGCACATCTGCCTCGGGACCAATCATTGCAGTTGGTTGCCCTCTTGTCAACTTACAAGGAAGTATTCAGCAGTAACCCTGGGAAGACTGACTGGATTCAGCACGACGTGGATGTTGGTGACGTCTTTCCTGTGAAGTTTCCCCTTGTCGAGTCAGTCCTCAGCGTGTTGGCTTGCTGCATCAGGAGCTTAATTATATGTTGGACCATGGGTTTATATCCCCCTGTATTAGTCCCTGGAGTTCCCCCGTGACTTTGCAGCCTAAATCAGATGGCACCACGAGATTTTGCATAGACTACAGATGGGTGAACGCGCTAACCAAGACAGATACGTACCCATTGCCCCAGCTTGAGGACTGCGTCGATCGTATCGGCTCGTCTAGTTATATCACCAAGTTAGATCTCCAGAAAGGCTTCTGGCAAGTACCTTTGACTGAATGGGCTAAGGAAGTCTCGTGTTTTGTGGCAGATGGACAAGCATATCAGTGATGCCATATGGTATCAAAAATGCCTCGGCAACATTCCAGTGATTAATGAACATGGTTGTCAGTGGTATGAAGCATTGTGTGGTAAACTTGGATGATGTAGTAGTTTTTACCGATGATTGGGAAAGCCACGTAAGAGAACTAGGTGTTTTGCTGTCCAGGCTTTCTGAGGCTCGCCTTGTAGTGAATTTAAAGAAGTGTGAGTTTGTTTGTGCACAACTTCAGTACCTTGCTTATGTGGTTGTCATGGTTGTGTAAGCGCCCCCCCCCCCCCGAGTCTAAGGTGAAGGCAATAAGGAATTTTCAGGCACCACAGGACAGGTGCGAGCTTCGGAGATTCCTCGGCAGTATTGGTTACTACTGTCGTTTTTTTGAAGATCTTTGCAACAATAATGGCCTTTCTTCCTGAACTGCTTAAGAAAGATAGAAAATATGTCTGGGCTGATGTGTGTCGGAAGAGTTTTGATGCAGCCAAGGAGGTCTTACGTAATTATCCAGTTATGGCTGCACCAAACTTTGATAATAGTCATCACTTTGATAATACATTTTAACTTGCTGTAGATGCTAGTAATGTGCGTGCAGGAGCTGTCTTAATGCAGGACGACGATCATGGCGTAGAGCTTCCTGTTTGTTATTTCAGTAAGAAGTCTTCTGTTTTTCAGCGTAATTATTCTGTTATTGAAAAGGAACTATTAGCCCTGATCCTCGGCCTGCAGCACTTTTCTGTGTATGTCCCTGCGTTTGGACCTACTGTCACTGTATATACTGATCATCAGCCACTGAAATTTCTGAATAATTTGAAGATGAAGAATCAGCGATTGATGCATTGGAGCATGTTCCTTCAGCAGTTTCATTTGGATGTTAGACATATTAAGGGTGCTGACAATGTCATCGCTGATTGTTTGTCACATTCTTAAGAACGAATTTTCCTAAGACAAAATTCTCTCTTAGGTGTAGGCGTGTTACGTGTGTAAGAATGTATATATATATTTTTGTATATGCATGTCTAATGTGTGCGTGTTACCAGGGTGTGTGTGTACTTGTTCTCGCTTGTTCATTGCTTGTACATTTATATAAGTATTAGTTAACTCTGCGCTCTCGATGCGGGGTTGACTAAAATTGTTTTTATTATCAATGATTTTGGTGGAGCTTGACTGGCGTGACATAAAGATATGTATTCACCAGTGATATAACATTCATGGTGCAGGGGAGAGATTAGATTGCTTAAAGCTTTTGTGTATAATTATCGTCTGACGCTGCTGCCTATTAGTGCGTGCACACCACCACGGGCGTATGTAAGGTTGAAGATTTTGGATGGAGACAGTTTTTCGTGGGTTTGTGTCAAGAGAGGGTTTGTTTGCTGGAGAAGAGAGGGAGGAGTAGCAGTGTTTGTGTATTGTATATACTTCTGAACATTCTTTTTCACTTCGTATCAGCATCCTATTGCAGTTACTACTGTATTATTATTATTATTATTATTATTTGTGGCCATTGAGTGCAGTTTAGTTATCTTTTTTTATTTCATTTCTTTTATTTGGCAGGTTTGTTCCCAGACTTTAGTGTGATTATTCAGGGTATTATCGTGACTTTTTTTTTTTTCCTCATTCTTTTGTGTTTTTCATATTCTCATTGTAAATATTGTAAATATTATTAGCTTGTACTATATTAGGTATATTTTTCAATGTGTTTATTTTGTCCTTGCTAACCTCAGCTAATTATATTTATACTTTCAGACCTGCATTGCAAGATTGGAGTTAGTTTTTTATTGTTTTTCACCACTTAATCATTTGTTCAGCTTCATTTTCACTTTGTTTTTTCTCAGTTTTTACGCAGTCAGATTGTTATCTTGTGTAGTGTACTCCCATCTCGTAACAATATATATATATATATATATATATATATATATATATATATATATATATATATATATACAGGTGTGTGTAATGGATCACGAAATTTTGCCTTAGCTGTGCACTTATCATTTTTCCATATTTTATGCCCTGAGCTTTATGTCCAGTATAGATGATGGTCACTTTTGTTTCTAAGCCAATACTGAGCATTCTTGTCCCACTCTCTCTGAGAGATACGTGATCATCTTGACGTTTGGTTCATTTTCTACGAAATAAATATCTTTTTGCCTTGCTACCAGTAGTCGATTCAATCAGATGGGAAATAAGTGAACGACATTGAGCTTTTCCTTTGGCGGTGCGATGACGATGATTGATAAATAGAATAAAATACTGAAAAGAAGTGATGATGATAATGATCATAGTTAGGAGGAGAATGAGATTAGAGATAATGTATATAAGATGAAAAAGTAACTGGCAAGTGAAAATGAAATAGAACGATCTGTCATTAAAAAAATAAAAATAAAAATAAAGGGGGGGGGGGACGGATGAATTCAATGAAAATGGGAGAACAAGGTAAGGTGAACCTCGAGGATTTACTGAGTCAAGACACATATAGGTCTGATATTTAAGAGCTGATAAAGGGGAATAAAAAAGGGAATGCAAAGGAAAGCAAACATCATGAGACCTTAAGGTCCTTTCGAGGATGTTTGTTACAGAGTAGACTATTACTACGAGAGCTACTTCTACATGCTGACGTACAAGGATAGTAAAGCAAGAAGGCTCCCCCTGCCTCCAAACTCTCCAGGAAAAAAGTGAGAAGGACCACCATTCAGCATGGATAAACTGACATGGAAATTTGACAGGAAAGACTGAAAAAAGAAAAATTACATTACAAATGAGTAATCAAATTAATAAATAACTTAGGCATGACAATATGTATTAGTATGTTGAGTTAATGGGGCATCTGTAGACACAGTGTGGAAACTCCACGGATTGGATGTTCAGGGGTGGTGCAGCGACCTTGCCTACCGCTTTTAAAGTAGACAGCAGTCAATCAAGCCCCAGCTCCGTTAACTCCACTGTGACAAGGAACTCTTCCATGCAGGACAAGTACACATGTTACTTCCTGAAGCAGTGACCCCTGGTACATCATACATTAAAAAATATACCGATAGTGGTCACTCAATTAACAGGGACCCTCAGTGATCCACAGCCCATCACAGATCGAAAGAAAGAGTAGTGACTGCTACCTCAGGTCAAACTGTTCAGATCCTAGTCTGTGCTTATACTGCTTTATTGGCATTTAACATTCATTCATTCATCATCCAACCCTATGTTGCCCCATGAGGAGCGTAGGAGCCCGGGGCTAGGCAAGTTGGTCCTGACATTTAAGATGAGTGACCAGCCTCACTCATCCCTGAGTGGCATTACGTGAGCAGTAAACCCCAACCATCCCTTGGATATAAAACTTCACCGGCTCAATCCGATTGGAGCTCTGTAATTAGCCACTAAACCACCAGGTGCCAAAATTTGGTTATATGATTACCACCCAGTGCAGTAAATGGTTTCCCGGTGTACAGGAAACCATTTGGCTTGTCACTCAGTATAGAGTCACCCACAGGCAGAAGGAAGAGGAAAGTATGAAGGAAAGAAAGACAGAAGAGGGAGTGTAAAGTCACCCGTAGGCAGAAGGACGAGAAACGAATGAAGGAAAGAAACACAGAAGAGGATGGATGGAAAGAAGGATGGTGGAGAGGAAGGGGCAGACACCCGAGAGCAGCACTACATCGAATGAGTGGATGGTGAGCATCCCCACCTACCAAAAATTGGCATTTAACAAATTGATAAATATGTTACGACGTGACGCGGTGCAGTGTACGGGTAGGTTAAGTGTCCGGGGTGCCTTATAGACAGGAGGGGAATGAGCCTCCTCATAGCTGGTAAAAGTAAGTCCATTCCAGATATTTACGACTCTGTATAAGAAGAAGTACCCTGCTTCATGGGACTGGAAGAGTCCTCACATAATTTTGTAGCCATCACTCCCAAGAAATGTGTTATTCAGGGGTGAACATACTTAGCTGGGGGGCCGATAACAGATATTTGTCACGGGGCTTTTAAAATATAAACAATATTAAATGATAATGTTCAGTAATACTGAAGAGCAGTACAATGAATTGTCTTGCTAAATCAAGCAATGATTATTCTATGCTGGCTTGCTTCGCCGATTCTCTAAGAACGAGAATTTATAAACTTTCTCAACAGTACACAGCAGAGACTAATTACTCACGAATGCTGTTTATTAGTACTGTTGGCCTCTGGAGAAAGTGACTTCACTTCTGACGATAAATAACTAATACTATTAATGATATCAGGTTCTTGCTGATGCATTAACTCCTAGAAGGCACAAAAGATTTTAAGCTTAATACAACAAGACTTGGCCCAACTACCAGTTATGAATAGCAAACGTTTATGCAAGCTAGGAGCTATAAGGGAAATAAGCTTAATTATGGAGAAATGAAACACGAGTTTACATTACATTAAGCTTAAAGAAAAAGAACTTAAATTTATTGATTACAAAGGAATAAATTTAACGTTACATTTCAAAGTGAATTCAAATAAAGAGATTGCACTCACTCACTCACTCAAAAGCTAAATTCTTAAACCTAGGAAAACAACATGCGGCGCAGCCGGCCGGCATGTGAGGGAACAGCACCTTAACTAAAGTCTTAAGTTTAGGAAAACGAAAAGAAAATACTGGTCAAAGAGTGGACTAAGCAGATGACTGGGCATCATTACTGGAAGGACACTGCATTCGCTTAAGTCTCTCGCCTATCACAGTATGTGGAAATCAGGAACGGCAGCACTACGCTCTGGCCCAACCTGGTTTTGTGGTGCTCAAACCTCGACTGACTAACTTGTGGGAAAGAGGGGAGCGCTATGGCTGCATTTCTAATGGCTAGAATGAGCAAAACACGCCCAAAACAAATCGCTTACCGGAAGCGCTAATGTCTCACACAAAGACGATCACTTATGACAGTGAGAAATTGATTTGAAAACACTCCCGTCTGAGTGAGCGGTTAACTGAACGATAAACTGGGATTCCACTAGAGTTTGCAGTTTCCCACAAAAGCCAATGTCATTAGCCGACTCGTGACATTACGCCACATGAAAAGCTGAAATTTTTTCCCAGGGAAAAAATTTCAATACATACATATAAATCCTAACTCAGTCACGCAAGATTCACACGGTGGTGTGTGTGCTATCCTGCTACAGGAGAAAGTTGCAGTCGCCAGTGAGCGAAAAAACCTCGTATTTACGTTAATAGAAGCAAGCTTGAAGGAAAAAACTCCATGACGACAGTGAAAAATCCTGTACTCAGGTCAAACTGAGCGAAAAGTTTGCTACATTTATGTTAACAACTAACTGTTATATAGCGTAATGTATGTAATACACGGTGTAGGTGTGATAGTTGTGGTGTAACTGTACCTACGTGTAAAATCATGTAATACAAATTTATAGTAATAATGACAACGAGGCAGAAGAGAAGGGCGGCAGCATGCGACAGGGACTACCAGCTAATCTGCACGGCAAAGCTGCACCCACCAGCTGCACCTGCAAAAACAATCAAGGTGGAGCATCGAAAGTATCATTTCTCTCTCTCTGCCTAGCAATCAGTACTTATATTACAAAAAGTACACTATTTACATTATTAACCAGGAAACGTAGGTGTAAGGGTTCTTAGTGGGGGACCTCTAACCTGGCATGCACCTCGGTCAACATGCGGCGCACCCAGCCGGCATGTGAGGGAACAGCACCTTAACAACATCCCATCACCCAGTTTAGGGAGAGCTCTAACCTGGCATCCACCTCTCTCAACATGCGGTGCACCCGGCCGGCATGTGAGGGAACAGCACCTTAACAACATCCCATCACCCAGTTTAATGGTTAAACCCTAAACTTAATTAGCGAAAAGACTGGGCGTTTGTGCAGAATATCAAACACTGCGATTCGCTAAATTGGCCAGGGAACGTGGTCATGAACGAAAAGACTGGGCATCTGTGCAGGACATCAAACGCTGCGATTCGCTAATGGAACCCAGTTTACTGGTTAACTAACTCTATGTTTACGATCAATGCCAGGAAGCTGAGAATCGCTACACAATCTCGGGCAGGTCATGTTTTAACACCCACCGTGGGCGTGAACACTCACGTGGATAATGTGCATTCTCCGGGAATCCTCAGAGAGGCCCACGGCTTGAGACGTTCCACAAGGTAATTCATACACAGCCTTGGACTGTCTCTGAGGGGTTCTCAGACTTCCCCCGTAACTTACGGTACATATGTATGTACAGGCCCTGGACATGATGTGTCCTGTGGGGCCAATGGGTGAGACGTCAGGTCTGCACCCAGTTCACCACTGCCCTGTCTCTCAACTGACTCAGATTATGGGTGTCGTTACAAACGGCACAGGAAGGACTTGTCCCTGATTGGTGTTACATGGACACATATTGCAGGAACGCACAAAACTGTCGATGTCTCGTCCCATCCCTGGCCAGAAAAAGTCAGCTCGGATACGGCCCTGGGTCTTCCTTTTGCCCAGGTGACCTCCTGAGGCTGAACAATGACCCCATTCTAACACTGCTAGGTGGTACTTGGCGGGAACAACAAACTGCAGTCGAACCTCGCCCTCAGGTGTTCGTGACTCACGGTAGAGCCGTCCTTGTTTGCAAAGGAACTTGGCTCGACCTCCCCGTGAATACTTAATCACTCGACCCTTTTGTTTCTTTCGCACAGCAGCAAGTGTCGGGTCAGAGTGTTGTTCTTGAACAACAACTTGGCTACACATTAGATCTTGCTGTGATTCAATGGTAACTGGGATGACACAGTCTGGAGTCTCAGTCATGGCTCGTGTTACTGTAGTCGAAGTCTGAGTAGCGTCATCCTCGTTGCAACTATCCTTGGCACCAGGAATATTGCCTATAATAAGGTCAAATAAAGGTTCTGGCATGACAACTGTGAGTGTCGTACCAGTGTAAAATGGAGATGCCACCTGGATATGTGCCTCAGGGAACAATCTCACTGATCCATCAATAAGGTTAGCTTGGATCTGTCGACCTGTGTACTGCTCAGGCCGAACTAGACTCTGCTTGACAGACCAACCTGAGAACCCGTTGTCTCTCAGCACCTTCACAGGGATGTCTCCCACAAACCCTGGCTGAACAAGGAAGGTACTGTCACCTGTGGGAGGGCCTGTGGAGGAAGCAGCTAGCCACTCATGAGGCTGCTGAATAAATGATGCGGCAAACATGGTGCCTTGTGAACTAGATACTTGAGGGGTCGTACTCACTGCCTGGGGAGATGGAACATTGGCCATCTGTGGAGGTGGGTTCACTGTCACTGTGGGACTAGTGAACTGTGGGGGAGTACCCGTACTGGTAGAGATGACACCATCATGCTGCTGCTGAAGAATGAAGGCTGCGTTCGCCTCCTGCCTCCTATTCACTTGAGCTGGTGGTGAAAAGAGTCCCGACGGTCAGTTGTGTGGCTGATACTGCTGCTGGTTAGGGTACTTGTTGTACCTCTTCCACTCAGGCTTCTGAGTGTTTTGCCCCTGGTCCTTCTTCTGCGGCTTTGGACCTTGGCCATTGGCCATTATTCTGAGAACGGCCTTGTTGCTGGGGTTCAGTCTGAGACGGTTTCCCAGATTTATCAGGTTTCCTGTTCCAGGTATACTGCTTGCGAGTTTGATACCTATATGCAGTAAAGAATGCGTCAGCCTTCTTCACCATTTGGCTGGCATCTCTTACCTGGCAGATCTTAAGCTGAGCCATAAGTTCAGTAGGCCACGACTTTTCTAGCTGCATGCGCAACATAATGTCAATTATCCCCTCACGCATGGAAGGAATTTTATCTTTCTCCATCCACTCATCTAAGTAAGCAGTAAGCTGGTCAAGGAACTGAACGGCATTCTCTTTTTCTTGTAAATGCGCCCTCATGAACTGACTCTTGGCGTCGTCAACTGTGAGACCGTACGCTTTGACGAGTGCGGCCTTCATCATCTCATACGTGAGATTGTCTCCACGAATTCTGTGGAGAATATCGAGGGTAGGGCCCTCAAACAGGCTAAGAAACTGAAGCCGCTTAGCTGCATCATCCAGCTGGTAAAGTTGAGCCATGTCTTCAAAACGAGCTATGTATGGCTCGATTCACTCGCCATCTTTGTATGGGGGAAGCTTGATGTGTGGGGTCGCCATAACATGTGCAGGGAGAATGCTCGTGGAGCTTGGACCAACTGCACCAGGTGTGTCTGAAGCCAAGGAATCTCGCTTGAGCTTCAGCACTTCAAGTTCATGTTTTTCGCATGCTTCTCGCTCGGCACGTTCGTGTTCTCGTTCTCTCTCTCGTTCCTCACGCTGTTCTCACTTGTGTTCTAAGTCGAGTTCGCGCTTGTTTGCGCTGTTCTCGCTCGTATTCGTGCTGTTCTCGCTCGTATTCGCGCTGTTCTCGCTCGTGTTCGTGTTGGATTCTACTCTCTTCACAAGCATCTTTCTCACGTTCTTGCTCATAATTAAACTGTGAGAGGACACAGCTTTGAATTTTTTCTGGGTCAGTGAGGCCCATATCTTTAGCTTCCTGTACAATGACATTGGCTGCCATGATGCTAGCTCAATCTAAATAACTAGCGACTCAGTACTGACTGCGATTTTTTGCAAAGAGAAATGCCAATAATCAAAAACTAAGAATATGGGCACGGGTTAGTGGCGACCAGTTTTATCTAATTAAACTGGTAAAGAAAGAAAAACAAACAACTGACTCAAAACTATTATGTAAATTAATAAAAATGAATAAATAATCACCAGTAAGGTAGTGCCTATAGACCATAATGATAAATACCTAAGTATGAAAGAGTATTATCTCGTGAATAGCTTTAGAGCTAGGAGTTATTATCCTGGCGAGGTCGCCAATTGTCACGGGTTTTTTAAAGGTAAGAAAATTAAATGATAATGTTCAGTAATACTGAAGAGCAGTACAATGAATTGTCTTGCTAAATTAAGCAATGAATATTTTATGCTGGCTTGCTTCGCCGATTCTCTAAGAACGAGAATTTATAAACTTTCTCAACAGTACACAGCAGAGACTAATTACTCACGAATGCTGTTTATTAGTACTGTTGGCCTCTGGAGAAAGTGACTTCACCCCTGACAATAAATAACTAATACTATTAATGATATCTGGTTCTTGCTGATGCGTTAACTCCTAGAAGGCACAACGGATTTTAAGCTTAATACAACAAGACTGGCCCAACTACCAGTTATGAATAGCAAGCATTTATGTAAGCTAGGAGCTATAAGGGAAATAAGCTTAATTATGGAGAAATGAAGCACGAGTTTACATTAAATTAAGCTCAAAGAAAAAGAACTGTTAAATTTATTGATTACAAAGGAATAAATTAAACATTACATTTCAAAGTGAATTCAAATAAAGAGATCGCACTCGCCCAAAACAAATCACTCAGCGGAAGGGCTAATGTCTCACACAAAGACGATCACTTATGACAGTGAGAAATTGATTTGAAAACACTCCCGTCTGAGTGAGCGGTTAACTGAACGATAAACTGGGATTCCACTAGAGTTTGCAGTTTCCCACAAAAGCCAATGTCATTAGCCGACTCGTGACATTACGCCACATGAAAAGCTGAAATTTTTTCCCAGGGAAAAAATTTCAATACATACATATAAATCCTAACTCAGTCACGCAAGATTCACACTGTGGTGTATGTGCTATCCTGCTACAGGAGAAAGTTGCAGTCGCCAGTGAGCAAACGAACCTCGTATTTACGTTAATAGAAGCAAGCTTGAGGGAAAAAACTCCATGACGACAGTGAAAAATCCTGTACTCAGGTCAAACTGAGCGAAAAGTTCGCTACATTTATGTTAACAACTAACTGTTATGTAGCGTAATGTATGTAATACACGGTGTAGGTGTGACAGTTGTGGTGTAACTGTACCTACGTGTAAAATCATGTAATACAAATTTAGAACGAGAATTTATAAACTTTCTCAACAGTACACAGCAAAGACTAATTACTCACGAATGCTGTTTATTAGTACTGTTTGTCTCTGGAGAAAGTGACTTCACCCCTGACAATAAATACCTAATACTATTAATGATATCAGGTTCTTGCTGATGCATTAACTCCTAGAAGGCACAACGGATTTTAAGCTTAATACAACAAGACTGGCCCAACTATCAGTTATGAATAGCAAGCATTTATGCAAGCTAGGAGCTATAAGGGAAATAAGCTTAATTATGCAGAAATGAAACACGAGTTTACATTACATTAAGCTCAAAGAAAAAGAACTGTTAAATTTATTGATTACAAAGGAATAAATTTAACGTTACATTTCAAAGTGAATTCAGATAAAGAGATTGCACTCACTCACTCACTCAAAAGCTAAATTCTTAAACCTAGGAAAACAACATGCGGCGCAGCCGGCCGGCATGTGAGGGAACAGCACCTTAACTAAAGTCTTAAGTTTAGGAAAACGAAAAGAAAATACTGGTCAAAGAGTGGACTAAGCAGATGACTGGGCGTCGCTACTGGAAGGACACTGCACTCGCTTAAGTCTCTCGCCTATCACAGTATGTGGAAATCAGGAACGGCGGCACTACGCTCTGGCCCAACCTGGTTTCGTGGCGCTCAAACCTCGACTGACTAACTCGTGGGAAAGAGGGGAGCGCTGTGGCTGCATTTCTAACAGCTAGAATGAGCGAAACACGCCCAAAACAAATCGCTCAGTGGAAGCGCTAATGTCTCACACAAAGACGATCACTTATGACAGTGAAAAATTGATTTGAAAACACTCCCCTCCAAGTGAGCAGTTAACTGAACGATAAACTGGGATTCCACTAGAGTTCGCGGTTTCCCACAAAACCCAATGTCACTAGCCGACTCGTGACAATATTTATCCAAGCGAATTTTAAAGGTTAGTACTGTATCATACGAGTAGTTCACTACATTTCTGGGCAATTTGTTCCATATATTTACAACTCTTATAAAGAAAAAATGTTAAGCTTCATGTGACGAAAATCATTTACCAATAATTTTATGACCATTACCTCTAGTGTAGTTTGAGCGATCAACAGTGAAATACTTATCGATGGCCATATTATCGTGTCCTTTGAATGTTTTGAATACTTGAATTAAATCTCCTCGTGACCTGTGTTTAATTAGGGTAAAGAGATTCAGAGCTTTTAGACATTCCTCGTATGGTTCATTTCTTAGTCAAGGTATCATCTCTGTCACTCTTCGCTGTCCTCTCTCAAGTTTCTCCATACCCTTTTTATTGTACGATGACCAAAATTAAACACAATATTTCAAGTGCTGCCATACCAAGGAATTATACAAAGTGAGGACGATATTATCGGATTTGTATTCAAATCCTCTCACTATGAATCCAGTCAATGTATTGGCTTCTTTACAGTTTCTGTACTTTGTTTGCATGGTTTCAGACCATTTGTTGTTATAAGTCCTAAATCATTTTCATGGTTTACCCTATCAAGTTGGACATTATTCATGTTATAACTTGCCCTTACATATTTTCTGCCAGTGCTTAGCTCTTTACATTTAATAATATTGAAATCCATTTGCTACTGTATGTTTGGGCCTAGTTAAACAGTTGATCAAGACTCTCTGAATTGCCAGCCTATGGAGTGCT